>NC_068343.1:15416954-15524454 GCF_014633365.1 Diospyros lotus
CAATTTTGTGGAAAGAACAGGTGGTTTTGGGGGTAAAGATTTGGAATTTTAGGGTTTTGGGCAGAGTGTCTAAGTGGTTATACTTTATGTTTTTATTTGCTATATTTAGTTATGTTCCTTCAGTTGCTGAGAAAAAAGATGGAAAAGAGATGAAGAATCGTGTGTCTTAGATTCTGTTTACAAAATAAATTTTGAATTTTTTGGTTTTCGATTGAGATTCCAAGATTTTGGTGCGACTTTGCTTGATATTTTTTGTTAATCTCCCAGGCAAATACCAATGAATTCTTTCAAGACGTTGAAAAAAGGTGAGTGTATTTGGTTCTTTATATAGATTGTAACGAAACAATAATATTTGAGATTAGATGCTATTAGTTAGTTTCTGGGGTAATGCAAAACTATAGGAAATGGTACTTGAGTTGTTTGCTGAAGACCCAAAATATATAAAACTGGATGTAATGGGCTTATTATTCATTGCTTGCATTTGCAACCAATCACTTCTTATTCTTTATGTTCTTAACTTCAATACTTAATAACATATTCAAATGTTATCGACTACAATATTTGAAATTTTTTAAATAAAAAAACACCAACAATGTAAATTTTAATTTTTTTTTTAAATTTTACATGATTTTACCACTACTGTTTGTTGCATCGAAATCTGGGGGACTTGAATTGCTTGATTTAGCCTAAGTTTTAGGGTATGGATGTGGCATGTGTAGCAGTTCTAACTTATATTCTTTTGTTGTTTGTGGCAAGATTGGGATTTTCTTGAACTTGCCTTCCCACATTGTGTTGTAAGTTCATGATCTAATATATATGTAATTGTGGTGGAATATGTTAGTGATGAAGCAAAGAGAATAAGTATGACACTGAACCGAGTTCGCCATCTCACAACTCATCGTCAAGGCCTTGAACTAGCCATCTCTACTACCTGAAATCTCGTTTACCGAGAATCCACTGACTCTCGCATTTCGCTCTTTAGATCCAGTTGACTATCAGCACACGACCATTCATGATCCCATTGCCATACTAGATATCGCGGTATTCTATTCCTCAAGCTTCACACTATTCGTCGTGTCACCTACTCCTAAGATGACCGCGAACCTGATATAATTCTTTAAATAGGACATTTAGTCCATACTCAATCCATTTCATTTCAGGTTGATTCTCTGGCCTCGATCAATCACAACTAGTGGTACACCTCGCTCCTAGACCATTGGGACTTAGACCCATACGAGGTACAGACCCTACTAGGCTATCCCAGATCTTTATCATCTGATCGTCTCCCAGACAGTCTACTATGATGCTTCGATCGACGGGCTTCCCGTACCTTATCGCAAGCCATCCATCAACTATCTGCACGTGGGTCCCTAGATCCAAATCTGTTACTGCGAACACTAAACCAGTAGTACTGTCACGCTGCTAGGGTTCCTTATCCCCTCTTTGCGAGTCACATTGGTTGCACTACTATCACCTCATTAATTGATGCAGCTCATACGCCATCACTTGGCCATCTTCGGTCCCTCATTTGATCCAATACGTTGGATCCCTGATCTACTCATCTTATTTTCAAGACACTAAATGGTCCTCGAAATACTTATCATTCGATCCTAACTCAACATCTAGGTTATGTCACATCAAACTAATCATCCATGACTCAATCATTCTTAATAACTACCAGCTATCCTATCACTCATCGCAAAGATTTCGACTAATGACCTCAAATCAACAGTCTCTGAATCTCTCGGATCCATAATCATGGTTACCGAGTCAACCCTATGCTCGAATCATATCATTAGATCCTAACTTCAATAACTAGATCATCGTACTAGCTTCCATCAGGCTTTTACTATTCATCGAGAATAGTAATCGTATATTGGAATAGTGTCTGTACGTGAATAGTACACCAGGTAAGTTCCCAGGAAAGGAAGGTGGGTCACAAATGGACACACTTAAATACCAAGTCTTTCCGTAGCCAGAACTTTCCTAGACATGCACTTTCACTACACAACACTTAAATCCAATAACCTCTAAGCCTTCAACCGTCAATCCCTGAATCTCCTAAATAGGAATTTCGTCCTACGAACCATTAGTCTCTTTCCCTTAAGCCTCCACCTAGGGTTTCTTACTAACTGGTTCTATCAACATCAGACCCTCTTAAGTCTCCAAATTGCTATTTCCTAATCTCCAAATAGGGTTTAACTCTAATATCTACTACATCAGAGTCACTTAAGCCTTCCCATAAACTTAAACTCTGATACCAACTGTAACGCCCTGCTTTTCAGGGCGCGTTATAACTTGGGACAATTCTGAGATAATAAATTTTTTTCTTACAAACTAAAAGCTAAATCACATCATTTCTCGTATCCGTCCCAGAACCTCTAATTATTTTTCTCGAAAGAGAATCATTATACACATCAAATATGGAAGCAATGATCGAAACTTGATATCTTAACATTGATCATAAATTAGTTCTTACATCTTCATTAACCGTAAGGATATAAATCAACATTCCTCAAAACGTTCAGAATTTAAAGTAATAGAACTTAAATACATAGGCTACATAACATACATTTCATTCCTCATACACTATGCTAAGTGCCATTTCATGCCTCATTTATCCTCATATCTGCTACAATCTCCATCTGGAACATTTGAATATTCTAGGGGCAGAGCCCAAGTTAGATGATGAATCATCTAAGTAAAGGTACAGAAAACATATTTCATGCATGAATGCAATGTCTTACTCATCGTAGGTGTTAACTACACCCCTCATGCTATCTACCATTCTTACGGCCACCTCTTTCGAAGCCGGGGTGTCTGGGGGCACCCTTGGTAAAGTAGCAGTGCCAGTTTGTACTCCCTACGACCACAATGCGCGTGATCAATGATATCAACGTGTACATATGCATTTCATAGTATGTCATATATGTAGTCTACGTGATGGATACATAACCGAGCATGTCAATATGATAAAAACATTTTGAGAAACATAAATCACTTACAAACCAAACATTTTCCATAAAACTAAATTCAGTTGGGAAGTACCACTTACCTCGGTATTCGTGTCTTGCCTTGAAATGCGTGCATCACCTTGATTTATGTGCCAACCTCAAAATTTGCACAAGTCACTTCAACTTAAGACTCAAAGTATCATAATCACCATAATTATTTAAATAAACATTAAAACCTATTTTTCCATAATTTTTTGCATTTTCTTTAATTTTCTTTCTATTTCTTCCTATTTTTCCTCAATAAATCCAAACTAAATATTTCTAAAATATTTCCTCAAATATTTCACTACGAAAATTCATAAATTAATATTCTTGAATTTCTAAAATTTTTTAGGGAATTTTACTTACCTTGGCTTAGCCTCTCCGGCTTCCTCGATATGCGTGCCACATCCTCAAAATGCGTGCTTGGACCATTTTTCTCTCCAAAAACTCTGGAATATTAATAAACCACTATTTCCTATTTTTCGACATTTTTAATATTTTTCTTTTCTTTTCTTTTCTTTTTCTTTTCTTTCTTCCTTCTCCCTGTTCACCTTCTTCCTTGCGCAGCCCCTGCGCCCGCACGGCCTCCTGCCTAGCCACCCCTCAGCCAGCTTCATCGGCCATCGCGGCCGCCCCAACAACCACCATCGACGTCGTCGGCTGCTCCATGCCCGCCGCCGTGACCACGCCTTACTGCCCTTACCATGGCAGCTGCCCCAGCGCTGCAGCTCACCAACGTCGGCCATGGTCGCTGCCGCCTCGTGCTGCAATCGGTGAGCCCTCCGGCCATCTCCATGGCTTTCCCGCACCACCGCGATGCTGCTCCGTCGGCCTCCCCTGCTCGTCGCGGTGCTTCCATGGCTGCGGTCATGGCTGCTCCAACTCATTTCCATGGCCGAATTCGGCCCCCCCTCTCTCTCCATCTCGCATTGCTCTCGACCCTCATTTGCTTCCTATCTCTCTCGATCCCACGATCCCTCACTGCCTCACTCTCGGCCAAAGCTCCCATGGCTCATTGCCATTTCCTTCTTCTCCCATTTCCCTGCCATTCTCCTCTCCAAAGCTTCCTATTTATAGCCAAATGAAGCTTGGGCATTACTCTAGCAACTTGGCGTGCAAAATCTTCCAAGCTTGCAGAGTTAAGCTTCGATTGCAGAAGTGCGAGATTTGCATGGCAGGGGTTGCATTTACAGAGGCATGGTTGCATTTATTGCTCTACGCGTACATATATATATATATAGCACTGTTGCATGCTTGCCCACCACACACATCAGAAAATCCCCACAAATCTTGCTGCTATTCCCTCAAATCTCGTTGCCATTCACTTCTAATTTGCAGCAAAATCTCAGTTAAGAAGCCTCACACGCACACACGCACAGCCATGTATATACATATATATAACATTATATATTACATCAATAATAAAAAAAATTACACATTTAAACTCTAATTTTTATCTCTATTTCACTCGGGCAATTCTCTTATTACAACCATGCCCTCAAACACTGAATTAATTTGCATTATAATACCGAAAACGCAAATTTAATAACTTGAAGCTTAGTTAAAAAGGACGATTTCGCCCCAGTGTCCTCACCGGGCCATCATTTCATCTCAAAACCACTAAAAGGTTGATACTTATGCAAAACCGGAGCCCCCCTAGGGTTTCATTGATTTTTTGGGAGCCTCCTACAACGATTCGGTTTTGCAGCCTAAATGGCAGCTGCATTTTAGCTGTACCGAAAATTGTTCCCGATCCGATTTCTTTCGATACCATAAATCCTATCTCGGAACGCTCATCGAAACCATATTATTTTTTTTAGACAATTTCACTATGACACATTCCCTACAGTCGATTCGATCCTTATAAATACTATCAAACTAATTTTTCGGTATTCTAAACTTATTGAAATTACGTGGCGGCCTCATACTCATACAAACATAGGGTATTACATATTTTGTATAATACCATCTCTGCCACACCTCAACATTAAAATAGAGCAAATCTTGGTATAAAATATTGGTCCTTGTAAAAGGGCGGTACTTTTTTTTTTGTCATTTTATTATGTATAGATCTTATTTTTGGTTTAAGTAGTTTGTACAAGGGATTTTAAGACTTTAATACTTGAGTTGGGCAAGTGAATAAGTATTTCAAGACCTTAGTTCATTGCTATGTGTTGTGATTGAGATATGTTGGTGAAGACTTAGTTGAATATGTTAAAGTTTTTAGTACTTTTGAGTCTTCCTCCAATTATTACAAGTTTTTATTTGAATATTTAGTACTTATCAAATTATTTTTGTTTGTCGCATAAGGAGTGTATTTATCTATTTTTTTTTAACTTGCTTACACGATTGATTTTATTACGTTCTAACACATATTGGTAAATAATTTTGCTAAGGCAAGATTGTGTGGGTAATAGTTTCCATATTTTCAATTGCATGTTTAGTTATTTCTCTCTATTTCTTATATTTGTTGCCACCATAGAGTACTAACCACCAATGCAAACTCACAAGATTGAAAAATGAACAATCTCACCATTTTTTATCTATAAGTTTAAACCTTTTCTATTTTCTTTTCTTTTTTTGACACTGCAACGTATTCACGTATCTATTTCACTTTATTTTCATGCATCTTCTTACAGATTGATGACGACTTAGAACAAACTGTAAGATGAGTTTCATTTCACTCATATATTATTCACAATTTGTTTGTTTATTAGATGATAGATTGTGTAATTAGTATTTTATTGATTGTCTATACAGGTTGATAATCTATTGGAATCATATTTTTAGGAGAAATTATCTCTAAATATTTTAAAAAGAACAAAATAAGTATTTTTAGGAGAAATGTTTATTTTTAGGAGAGACCTCTTGAGGTCTATTTAGTATATGTTAAGACTGTTTGTTAGTTTAAAAATGTTTCAGCCTTAGTCTGGAGAGCAAATCAATGAGATTCTGGATTAAACTTAAATCAGTGACATGACTAAATTTAACTGTTTTTGTAAATGCTAGATTGTTGTACATTCTCCCAGTTGGAAGATGCAGATTTCGATTGATACAATGACATTCAAAGCTGTGATAGAGAGAGAGAGAGTATTTACAATGACGTGTAGATAAATGACCCATTTTGATAAACTAGATTAAAGAATGACCCATTTTGCAAACGTACTATATATAATTACGTTTGGTGGTCATTCTTTAATCTTATTTATGTTTAGGCACAACTATGAGTTTATTTTGCAATGATAAATAGTTCGAAATAGCCAGAACAATGGTTATTATTGTTTTGATGCCCAAAGCAATTGGTAAATAGTCATGTTTAGGCATAACGATGGTTAATATTATTATGTTTTGTGGTAATCAACATACATATGATATGGTTTGGTTATGATTATGATTATAAAATATATAATTTTTGTAGACACATTGATATATTTGTCGTCTCATATTTTTATAAGATATTTTGCCAAAAAATTAAAAATTTCTTACATTGATTTCAATTTATATTTTCAAATGATACTCTCTCATTATATGGTTTTTGAATTAAGCAAATTTTTTAGTGACCCAAAATGTAATTCAATACCTCTTGCTTGGTTTTTGCTTATCATTGAGATAGCGATTGATTTATAAGTAGTTTATGTCATTTTATTTTGTGATTAAAGTAGTCTGTGATTAAAAAAATTTATGGGTTTATTCGCTTTTACAAGTATTGATATAGTTGTTTGTGTAAGAAGAATGGTGTTGTGGTAATTAGTACATAGTTAGATTTAAGTGTGCATATGACATGATTTGATTATGATTATGAAATATATAAATTTTGTAGACAGATTGATATATTTGTTGCATCTTATTTTCAAAGGATACCCTGTCAAATTTTTTATAGAGTATCCACATTTTGACCATTTTTACTTCACTAAAGTTATGATATTAAAAATGATCAAATGATTTTTAGCTTAATGCATATTTATATTCATTGTTTAATTATTTCGTGTTTAAGAACTATATACATTGTCTTCAGACACGTGATATAGGGCGAATTTAGGCTTTTAGTTTAGTACGTGTTCGAGTTTAGTGCTTGATTATTTTGCGTTCAAATTTAATGTTCGATTTTTTTTAGTTGCACCGTGCCTTCATGTACGGGTTATCCCTTGTATATCACTACAAAAAAATTGGCATTTAGCGGCGGTTTTTTTTGCATTTAGCGGCGGTTTTTAACCGCCGCTAAGTGATTTAGCGGCGGTTTTCAAAACCGTCGCTGAACCAGCCGTCGTGGAGCATTTAGCGGCGGTTTTGACCAACCGCTGGAATAACCGCCGCTAAATCACTAATTTTGCGGCGGTTTTAAAACCGCCGCAAAATCAGTGATTTAGCGGCGGTTTTTTTAATTTTAGCGGCGGTTTTAAAAATCGCCGCTAAAATTAAAAAAAATTAAAATTTTTTATTTTTGCGGCGGTTTTTAAACCGCCGGAAAAATTAAAAAAAATTAAAATTTTAAAAAAATAAAAAATTAAAAAAAATTAAAAATAAAAAATTAAAAAAAATTAAAATTTTAAATTTTAGCGGCGGTTTTAGAAACCGCCGCTAAAATTAAAAAAAATTAAAAAATTTTAATTTTAGCGGCGGTTTTTAAAACCGCCGCTAAAATTAAAATAAAATTAAAATTTTTACTCTCTCACCCGCCCGCGCCCACACGGTTGCCCACCGCCCAGCCACGTGGCCGCATATCCGCCCGCCACGTGGCGAGGCTGGAAATTAAATTTCCAGCCTCCCCCCTTCCCCAGTTTCGAACCCACAACCTCCCATATGCCATTGCATGCTTGAAACCGTCTGATCTACCAACTTCCTTTGTTATATAATTACATATATAAATTATATACCACTATTTTTCATAATTATATTTTATATTTTTTAATATAGAAAGAAAAACATTAATTAATTTATCATTTTTTAAAAGAATAAAGGAATAAATTAAAAATAAATTAATTGAATTAAATTAACTAAATTAATTTATTAAAAATAAAAAAATTATATATATTTTAAAATTATTAAAATTTTGTTAAATTTATTTTTATTTTTATTTTTTTAAATTAAATTTTTAACTAGTGGTGAACCCGCGTGATATGTGGGAGAGTTTAATTTAAAAATAAAAAAATAAATTTATTATTTTAAATAATTTTAACTAAATTGATAATTATAATTTTTTTAATCTTTAATCATATTGAAAAAATTTAAGTTTACTCAATTATTCACTATTCAATATGCTAATGGAGAACACTTTTAATTCAATATACTTATAATTTTTTTTATTATATTATATTTATTTATAAATAAATATTATAAAATCTATAATATTTTCACTTAAAGACGTTGGTTATTTTCTATTTATTATATTATAATTATAAATATAAATTAAAACTCTTAAATATGAGTAAGAATAAGTTTTTTCAATAATAACAAAATTTTAAAAAAATGAATTTTGATTTCTTCCATAGTCGTAAAAATGTGATACCTTAAATATTAATTAGCATTGAAAAACTCTAATACTTGACAACCCTAATAATTGACATTTGGCAAAATACTTTATTTGACTATCATATTTTATTATTATATAAATATACATAGAATAAAGATATAAAAATAATATATTAAATAAATAGATACTTTTCTATGACTTAATTAATAGTTTAAGTTGTCTATTAATATTTCTCATAAAATTCATGCAAATTTAATATAAAACAATTAGCATTGAAAAACTTGTATATTTAAAATTTATTATTAATTTTACATAATTAGTATATATTATTTCGAAACAATTGAAAGATTTAAATTATTAATGCAAATTACAAAATATAAATTATTAATGTAATAAGTATTAAATGCAAGTTTTGGGGGAAAATTTTATTACTACTTATCATTTCAAAGCAATTGAAAGATTTAAATTATTAATGCAAATTACAAAATGCAAATTATTAATTCAATCAGTATTAATTGTAAATCATTAATGCAAGTTTTGGAGGAAAATTTATTTTTTGAAGACTATCCTATTTTTATATATGTAAAGATGCAAATTACAAAATGTAAATTATTAATGCAATAAGTACTAAACGCAAATCATTAATTTGGGGGAAAATTTTATTACTATTTATTATTTCAAAACAATTGAAAATTTTAAATTATTAATGTAAATTACAAAATACAAATTATTAATGCAATAAGTATTATTTGTAAATCATTAATGCAAGTTTTGGGGGAAATTTCTTTTTCGAAAACTATCCTTCTTTTATATATATAAAGATGCAAATTACAAAATGTAAATTATTAATGCAATAAGTATTAAATGTAAATCATTAATGCAAATTTTGGGGGGAAATTTCTTTTTTGAAGACTATCCTACTTTTATATATATAAAGATGCAAATTACAAAATGTAAATTATTAATGCAATAAGTACTAAATGCAAATCATTAATTTGGGAGAAAATTTTATTACTATTTATTATTTCAAAACAATTGAAAATTTTAAATTATTAATGCAAATTACAAAATACAAATTATTAATGCAATAAGTATTATTTGTAGATCATTAATGCAAGTTTTGGGGGAAATTTCTTTTTTGAAAACTATCCTTCTTTTATATATATAAAGATGCAAATTACAAAATGTAAATTATTAATGCAATAAGTATTAAATGTAAATCATTAATGCAAATTTTGGGGGGAAATTTCTTTTTTGAAGACTATCCTACTTTTATATATATAAAGATGCAAATTACAAAATGTAAATTATTAATGCAATAAGTACTAAATGCAAATCATTAATTTGAGAGAAAATTTTATTACTATTTATTATTTCAAAACAATTGAAAATTTTAAATTATTAATGCAAATTACAAAATACAAATTATTAATGCAATAAGTATTATTTGTAAATCATTAATGCAAGTTTTGGGGGGAAATTTTTTTTTCGAAAACTATCCTTCTTTTATATATATAAAGATGCAAATTACAAAATGTAAATTATTAATGCAATAAGTATTAAATGTAAATCATTAATACAAATTTTGGAGAAAAATTTTATTACTACTTATTATTTCAAAGCAATTGAAAATTTTAAATTATTAATAAAAATTATAAAATATAAATTATTAATACAATAAGTATTAATTGTAAATTATTAATGCAAGTTTTGGGGGAAATTTCTTTTTTGAAAACTAAATTAAATATTTTAATTTAAAAAATCACCGCAAATATTAATTTAAATATTACTACTTTAGTTTAAATATTTTAATTTAAACTTAATTATATTTGCATTAATATTTTAATTATTAATGCAAATATAAATTAAATATGTTTTGAAAAATCGCCGCAAATATTAATTTAATTTTAATTATAAATTATTTAATTATTTTTGAATTTAGCGGCGGTTTTTCAGAAACCGCCGCTAAATTAAATTTTTTAACGAATTTTGCGGCGGTTTTGAAAACCGCCGCAAATATTAATTTAATTTTAATTTTAAATTATTTAATAATTTTTGAATTTAGCGGCGGTTTTTCAGAAACCGCCGCTAAATTAAATTTTTAAGGAATTTTGCGGCGGTTTTGAAAACCCCCGCAAATATTAATTTAATTTTAATTTTAAATTATTTAATAATTTTTGAATTTAGCGGCGGTTTTTTAGAAACCGCCGCTAAATTAAATTTTTTAACTAATTTTGCGGCGGTTTTGAAAACCGCCGCAAATATTAATTTAATTTTAATTTTAAATTATTTAATAATTTTTGAATTTAGCGGCGGTTTCTGAAATTTAGCGACGGTTTTTCAGAAACCGCCGCTAAATTAAATTTTATTTTTTAATTATTTAATTATTTTTTAAATTTAACGACGGTTTTTTGAAAACCGCCGCAAAATGTAAAAAAAAACCGCCGCTAAAATAGTATTTTGCGGCGGTTTGCAAACCGCCGCAAAATTTCATTTTTTGCGGCGGTTTTAGAAACCGCCGCTAAAAAACCGCCGCTAAAAATCAATTTTTTTGTAGTGTATATATATGTTGAGTCAACTTGCTCATATTAATTAAATTTTGATGATTAACAAAAAAAAGAATTTTCAATATACAAAATATAGTATTTTTAGTGATTAATAAAAAGAGTATTTTTATTAAATATATTAATTATAGTATTGAATTATGTTTAATTAATTTATAAAATATTTTTCATAACATATGTATTACCAAAAATATTATTCTCTATTAAAAATATTTTTTATATAATTTTTAGATTAATTTATAAAATATTTTTCATAGTATATGTATTACCAAAAATATTATTTTTTATTAAAAATATATTTTTAAATTTAATTTATTAAATATTTTTTTCATAAGTGTATGTATTTTCAAAAATATTATTTTCCATTAAAATTATTTTTCAAAGTATTTCTAAAATGTATAAAAAAAAATTTGCAAAATTTGGACAAAATTAATTTTTCACTATTACTACAATACCACTACAGTGACGCTACGGTGCCCGTCCAATGGTCAGAATTTTAACCATTACTATAGTGTTACTACAGTAATTTTCAGAATGCTTATAAATAGCTCCAAATTCATTTTGAAGAGCATTCTTTGCTCATATTGCCTATCCAAAGCACTCAAAATCTCTCAAGCTAATTTTCAAGAATTCTAAAGCTCTTAAAAATTCATTCATTGCACGTTCACCGAAGAGGCAAAAGGCAAAAGGAGAAAAGGAGATCGCAAAGCTGAATCCATGAATGAGGTCACCGTTTATTTATTTATTTAAATATTATTGTGTTATATATTTTGTGTTTAATTGCTTATTTGTGTCCAAGTGTGGACAATTATTTGTGAACAATTAAATTATCATTGTGAATTATATAGGTTTCTTAGAACTGTTAAAATCTAGATGAATTTAGATTTCAAGATAAGTTAAGGAGAAAATCTTAGTGTTTGTGATTTTCCTAGAACTCATTGTAATCTAAAAGTGTATTTAGTTTTCAATGTGAGTTAGTGTGAAAACCTTGGTGAGATTAGTGAAACTCCAAGAGTGGTTAAAACCTTGAAAGAGTGGAGTAGGTGTGTGTGGAGACACCGAACCACTATAAATTATCTTGTGTCTCATTTATTTATTTTTACTATATCTTATGGCTTGTAATTTATTAATCTCAAATTCACATATACATAGTTATAAAATCTTAATTTGTTTAAAATTAAATAACAAGAATTTAATTAAAAGAAAATAATTTATATATTCTTAAAAAAAATAATTAATCAATAATATTTATTAAAAGAGAAAAAAAATTTAAACACTCAATTCATCCTCTCTTGAGCGGTTATACTTAAGGGACCAATAATATATATATATATAGTATTTTCTTTCATGTGAAATTATGGTTGGAATGACAGGGAGGAATATAGTGGCTGGGAGTGTCAATGGTGCACAAGGGAAACACGAAATATTTGATTTTGCAATGAAACACAACAATACCAGCAAATATTGAGGTGATTCCAATGGAATATTCTGAGTCTTCAAGGAGACACAGCCAACACATTGGAAGATTCGGAGTCTCCTTCTTGGCCTAAGCTTGAATTTTGATTCTTTAAGGGTGTCCTGTCCCTGTCCTTGGCTAGTGATCCAAGGATGATGTGTTTTATTTTCTCTTTAGTTTTAGAGGTATGTTAACAAGGGTCATAAAAATATTAGTTAAGATGTATTTTATTTTTAGATAAAACACACCTATATATATATATATTGATTAGTAAAATATTTTAAAATACGCTATTGTTGTGTAACGCTGCCGAGTAGGAGATAAAATATGGGAATATCTTTTTGTAGACATAACATTATGGGCATAATAGCGATTTAAAGATAAAAGTGTAAAAATTGCACTTATTTTTGATGATTTGTATCATTTGAAATGAGATTTTTATGATTTACTTTATTTGCTCTATACTTCCTTAGTTTAAAAAGGATGGCATGCTGAATAGAAATTGGTAAACGAAGCAGACTTCTACAAGCATTTTTAATTCACATAAAATTTATCTACAATTAACTAATGAAAAATGTTTTTTTGTACACTGAGGGTCACACCTTGAATTACACCAAAATGACCAAAATATTTTCAGTAAATTTGTTTCCTCTTTGGTTGCCTCGTTTCTCCTCTCTCTCCCCTTCTTCCCACGGCCATCCGCTGCAATCATCAGTTGTCGCCTTCTCCTGGCGTCGACTGTTGCATCACCTCACCTTGCCTCGCGTCAACTGTTGTGGAGAAGGAGAATCTGCGATGGTCAATGCGAGGTAATGCGGTGGTCGGCACGAGGTGAAGGCAATGACCAGCGATTGTAACGGGCAACTATGAGAAAAAAAGGAGACATGGCAACCAAAGATAGGGAAAGTAAATTTATAATTTTTGTAAAGACATTTTTGATCATTTGTGTGACTGAGTGTAACCCAACGTATAAGGCTCAGTGTACAAGTAGAATGGTTGTTTAATTAATTATAAAGATTTCATATTAATTTTTTATTAAATAAATATTAAACAAACAGTCTAACTAAAGACATTACTAAAGGCTAATGATGTAAATTACTGAGGTTGAACTAGTGAGGCCTATCAAATGGCCATTTTGCAACTTTCATTGGAAGTAGGGATGACAATTGCAACCGAAATCGTGGGAAATCGAACCAAAATCGAATCGATCAACGTGGTTAAAAATCATTTGACTGGGTAATGGTTTGGTTTGAGAAAAAACTGAACACTATTTCAATAGGTATGCTTTGGTTATAATTTTTACTAAATTCAAACTAAAACCCGAATCGAATTTGTGGGTTACCGAATCAAATCGAACTGAATATACATATATATAATAGATATTTATTTATTTAACATATTATATATACACATAATATATATATTGACTAATACACTTTTTTACAAGTATTTTAATTAATGCATTACAAATATATAAAATATTTAATATTTATAAAGTAATTAACAAATAAAAATAAAACTTAATCTTAAATTATTTTATTTTTATCAATCAAATAATTATATTCAAGAAGTTTGAAGTTAATTTATAACTTTATACAAGAAGAAGACAACTTTATTAGAGCAACTCTAATGTTGGACACCAAATTCAACGCTAATTTGGTGTCCAATAGTGTTTTATACCAAAATTTTTAACACCAAATTGGTGTTGTCTCCTGTGTGTAATATCAAATTGGTGTAAAAAAGGAATCTTTAAATAATATTCTATAAATAAATATTTAATAAATATAAATTAATTTATTTAACTTAGCATAATATAAGAATAGAAAGCATTTTATTTTTAAGCCATGTTGTTGTTGTTGTTTTTATTTTAATTTTTTTTCTATTTTCATCATGTATTTTTAATTTAAGTTAATGAAAATGTTATTACTTTTTATTATATTATTGAGTTTTTGCATTAAGAATATTTTTTTTTCTATTAAGTAATTATTAAAATAAAAAAATTTCATATACATAAACAAAAATAGTTCATTTTATATTAACATGGTATTTATAAAATATATTAAATATTTTAAAACATATTCAATATTATACTCATTTTATAGATCTTAATAAAATATTTACATCGGTATATATTTTTTTATAAAAATTTAATTTATATTTCTAATTATTAATCAAAATATACAAATATAATAAAAGTGATAAAGTATATAAAGGAAATAAGTTACGTTGAAATTATACAAAGAGGGATAAAATTGAAAATAAAATAAAAAATAAAATTTGGTGTTGGTGAATAGTATAACACCCACCAACACCAAATTTGATGTTATACTATTCACTCAACATCAAATTTGGTGATTGAAAATTATGTCCAACACCAAAATGATGTATTAGTTAGAAAGCTCTTCAGCGCCAAATTGAAGTTGACCCTAAAAATGGTGTATTCCTTAGAGTTGCCCTTAGAGTTTATCTTTGTTTGTTGTGGAGTTATCAAAAATTTGTATAAATACTATTTACAAGAGTTTATGTTTGTTTGTTAGTATGAATCAAACTAAAAAAATCATGATTAAAATTGAAACCGAACTGAAACTAAATGGTTTGGTTATGATTTTTAATTTTTAAAACCAATGGGTAATGGTTTGGTTTTGGTTTTAGTAGTTTAAGTTTAGTTTGTTTATAATTTTGACAAAAATCGAAACCCAACTAAACCATTGCTGACCCTAGTTGGAAGTTATTTTTTTTATTTTTTTGATGATTTCTAATTATGTATTGTATTTTTAATTTTTTTTAATATTAAGACTAGATTTTCAATTTTTTTTAAAAATTTATACCGCCTTCTATCTTTCCTTAAAATCAGACTAATCAGTGGCTAGCAATGTTGAATGATATTTATATTCACCTAGTCAAAGTTAATAAGTTTTTAGTTAGTATCGCTAGAATATCTAATTGGGTCTCTTGTATTTAGTAGTTAGAAAAATTGTAGGGAATTAATGTAGCATTTCAAGTCACTTTATTTGATTAACTTATATATATTTTTTTAAAATTATTTAATTGAGAATGATATATTAAAAATTAACGGTATCTTTTAACAATGAACTGATGATAGTACACAATTGATACAAATTAAAAGCCTTAACTTAGTAGTGAAAAAAATTAAAATTTTAATACATAATTAAAATACAGTAAAAATAGTTGTTTGTAATTAACATTAATTTTGACACAGTGAAAGAATTGACTAATTGGACGTCAGATTCATATGATCACAAGATAATTAAGTTCATTAAATAGAATTTATTAAATATGACTTCTAACTAATATTGATCGCTTTGATCACTTTTATACCATCACCAATTTTTCTATATTTTTACCATCAATTCTTAAAAAAATGGGCTCTGATTATAAATTCGAAATGTCTGTGGACTAAAAACTAACATAGAAGAATAAAAAATAAAATGACCAGAAAAGAAGAAAAGCAAAAATAGAAAACTAAAGTCAAACAAAAATATTCATATTTCTTTTTGTTAGTAAGATGACTCACTGACTCTACGACTCGCTCCCATTTGTGGGGCGCCATCGATGAATAATCAATCGAATTATTCACACAACAAATCAATAATTGAAGAGTTAGATTATGTTTTAATAAGAAACACTCTAAATGGGCACTAGGCTTCTTCATTCCCTTCGCTCCACTTGAAAATTCGGTCTTAAACACAGACAGGGACCCGAAACCCGAGTGAACTTCACCTTTATTCAGCTTACCTCATAGTAAGTCAAAGGTGACCTAGGCACAAAACTAGCCCATTAAACATCCATTGAGTACTGGGGATTTACGGGAACATACATTTTTTATCCTTACCTGATCTGAAGCTCGGCTCCTCCAACTAAGCCATTTACATCGAGCAATCTCACAAGCACTTACCACACTGTGATGATTATAACAACTAGATACATCTAGTACTCAACAACACTTATATTCAATCACATGAATACATATATGAGATAATAAAATACACAAACTCGGGTAACACCGTCAGTTATCACAACAACTTTCCGGCATTCTCCCTGCTTGCATCTGGACTTACAACATCTACACATGAGGTAAAACCTCATGAGTCATAAAGACTCAGTAAGAGTGAAATGCATAAGTAAATGAAGGATGAGAGAGCATGTAATGCAAAATGCAATGCAAAACGGGTAGTCTTCCATGCCCTTATAATTTCCATAGGTTAAGGCATCAACCAACCCTTCCCACCACACTAGTCCTCCATATAGCCATAGGTACGCTAGAACTCATATCATGCAAGTGTTAGCCCTACATGCAACTCATAAAAAAACACTTATAAATGCAAGCAAGACCACCACTACTTGGGATCATCCCTTACTTGGCTCGAAACCTCATCTCTGCCTTGGCTAGAACGTCAGTCTGAACTTCGAGCTCTTCTAAGATCACCGCCTCCCCGATCGAACCTAGATACCAATCACAAAAAAAAAAAAAAAAAAAAAAACCCACAATATCAGGACTTAAACAAAACCAGGGCCTTCGCTTTTTGCCAAACATCGCAAACATCACCCAATAGCAAATTCCACCAAACAACCCCAACCACAAGCATAAACCAACCATCAATTCACATTTCATTATCTCCTATAATGAAAATAACTAAAAAAGAAAATATTAAATTACCTCTATCCATCTGAAAAAGAAAATTAGTCAAATGCTCACACCGGTATTGCCTCTCGAGTAGCCACTTGTGCCCAAAATCTCATTTTCGAGCCTCTAACACGCTTCTCGAGCCCCAAAATGATTTTCAGAATTTTTTTGGCTATTTTTCCCATTTTCCTCATATTTTTTATTTTTCCAGAATTTCTTTATTTTATTTTTATTTTTATTTTCTTTTCTATATTTTTTTTCTTTTATTTATTTTTTCTTCTTCCTTTCTCCTTCCTCCCGCGCACGCACTGCTCCTTCTTCTTCCCCGTGCCTTCTTCTTCGCACACGACAGCCACCAGCCACCGCCTCCCAGCTCCACCGGCCGCCGCTACTGGCCACCAAGCCATTGCTGGCCGACTGCAGCACCTCCGCTGCCACCCGCGCCTTCCACCGCTAGAGCCAACGGCCGCAGCTGTTGCTTCCAGCATCGCTATCGCCGCTGCAACCGACTGCTCGAGCGCCTCCGGCCAATGACGTCGTCGCCTCTACTCACTGTGACCTCACTGTCGACCGCCTCATATGCCACCTCGACTCCCCGCGTGCGCTTCCAGCTCCAGCTTCCATCATCAACCATGGCAGTTGTTGCCATGGCCAATCGACCCTCTCTTTCTCTCTCCCTCATCACTCTCACTCTCTCTCAGGCATTGCTCTCTCGGTCTTGCTTCCTCTCTCTCTCTCTCTGCTTCTCATTCTCTCTTCCCAGCTCTCTGCGTTTGAAAATATGAGAGGAAGGCACGAAGCTTCCTCCCACTTTCGCACACCCACTTATATATACATATATAATTTCACATTGCTTCCTTAAATTTTTCAATATTTCACTTAAGGATACATTAATTGCACTTGGGGATTCTGATAATAGCAGTTGGACCCTCCCAAAGCTTTTAAAAATTATCATCAAGCCTCACAAAATCTTGATTTCTTCGAAATTAATAATTAGCTTTACTTGATAAAGCTAATTTCATCCTTGTGCCTACATAGGACCTTCATTCTACCCAAACACACTTCAGGGTTACTTCATTCACAAAATCGAACCACTCCTAGAGTCCCCTCAGCTTTTTGAAAATCCCTTACAACCATTTGGTACTAGCACTCATTCAAGTTTATACATAATTTATTCCGAAAATTATTCCCAGTCTGACTGCTTACAGCGTCATTAACCTCATTTCGAGACGTTCATCAATCATATGCCTTCTCTTCTAGACATCTAAGTCTCAAGACACTCATTGCCGTCAATTTGACAATTTTTTTAATTAATTTCACGAAATCGATTTTTGATCTTCCCAGACCACCCCGAGGTCCCTTCAAAATAACTGAAAATCATATCTTTTCTATCACCATGTAATACTGGGTGTTACACTAATCATCCTTGAAATTTAGCATAGAATCACCTTAAATGTATAAAACTTGTATCAACTAATATTATTACTATTAAACCATAATAATTAAATTTTTTTTAAATATGAAGAAAAAAACACCCTCCAATTTAAATCTTTCTCACTAATCTTTCTCAGTTCCCTTCTTACAAATTCTTTGCAATGGTTACCTCTTCTATTGAAGAACCCAAACAACCTAACTTCTTGATTTATTCACTTCTCTCTTCAATTTAAATCATGGATTCTTCCATTCAAAAAATCCTTGATTTATTCACTTATCTTTTGCTTTGACAATGACAATAGCAAAAGTATTTTTCCCATTTCTCTCTCTCTCTCTCTCTCAAATCAAAGAACTTATGTAGTTCTACCTTCACCATGTCATACCAACATTTAATGATTTTTATTAACAAAAAATAAGAATCCAAATTTTTTTTAAAAAAGTATTAGACTTGAATAAAATAAATTAAACAATTATCATGAGGATGATGAGGGTTAGAGGGTGGATCACTATTCCATCTATAATATATATTTGCACTACTTTCGAGTTTTTTATAATTCTAAGGTTGTCTTAGCAATTTTTAGGTCTAAATGTGTCTTGAACTGACTCTTTCTACCAGAAAAGAAAATAGAGTCTACCCCCTAGTGAATTTTTTAATCCTAAAGTTAAATGCTATACTTGGGAAGGTCACAACAGTGTGATAAATGTCATACCCTAAACCTTTGGGCACTGCACCTTAACATAGGTAGACTGTGTTGTGGGTGAAGCATCAAAACGTTGCCATCTTGATTGGAGGGCAATTTTGGCAACCTCAGCAGTTCACGTGGACGGCTGATGGAAGGCCAAATTGCAACCATCAAAGGCCTCTTCACTACTGTCCAAGGCCTCTTGATTGTCCTTGCTCTGCCTGACGCCCCTTTGCTTGTCCTTATTGCCTTTCTGTTAATCGTGCTCTACGATTAACGGATGGCCATCGATGCTGCCTTTATCGGATCCTATCTCAGCCGTTCAACTCTCATATAAATGGAACAGTGCCTCGGGATGGTAAATGAGATGAAAGAAATCGGAGAAAGAAAAGAGGGAAGAAGGATATTGATCGGTTGTGGATTCTTTGAGTAAGCTCTGTCTTTGATTTGTATAGATTCGTTTCTCGTTGTAATCTCTGGTTCTTAGGTTTGCTTCTAATCTTTATTTGATGATTGTGAGGCTATTTTGTTAGAAAGATCATTGATGTACAGTCTGTTTGTTCGGATCTTTGTAACCCTACTCGATATAGTGCAGTGAGCTCTTTTTTACTAAGCTCAACTTGGACGTAGCCTTTTGGGTGAACCACGGTAAAATTTTTAGTGTCCTCTTCCGTTTTTCTGTTCGTCTTCGTTTTGATTTGCATACTGTTTTGATTGCATAAGTGTGTTGTTATTCTTCTTGTTCTACCAAAGTAGTTGGATTCTAAAATAGCTATTCATTCCGTTCTTTGTTGAGTCTTCATCTCGATCCAATAGTGGTATCAGAGCTCAGTTTCATAAATCATGCTCTAGGGTTTGAGTCAGAATCCGGGTCATTTGATTTCTACGTTTAGGTGTTCTTTATTTTTGTTTTGTAAAGCAAACCGAGGCTCTAGGATTTCTTTGATTCTCGGTTAGTGGGTGTGTACTGAGAGAGTCTCAATCTAGAGGTCTAGGTTACCTTCGTGCAAAGCGAAGATGTCGTCCACCCGATTTGAAATCGAAATATTTGACAGAAAATGAGACTTCGGTAGTTGGAAAAATAAGATGACAGTCCTTCTCTCTCATCACAAAGTGCTGATAGCACTGGAACCAGATGATCGGAAATAGTCTATAGACCAGATTGCTCTAACTGAGAAGATTAGAGAGGAGGCTTACAACCTCATATTTCTTTATCTCGATGACAGCGTTATAAGAAAGGTAGATGGTATGTCTAACCCTATTGATCTTTGGAATAAACTTGATTCTTTATTTTCTATTATGACTGCTCCTAATCTTGTATATTTAAAGGGCATGTTGTTTAACTTCAAAATGGATACCTCTAAATCAATGGATGAAAATGTAGATGAATTTACTAGATTAGCTCTATTGTTAGGAGGTACTGACCAAGCACTGGGAGACACCAATGAGGCAATGATTTTATTAAATTCTCTACCTTGATGAATATGATGTTGTTAAACATGCATTACGTTATACTAGAATAGTTTATAGCTTAGATCTTGTAATCTCGAGTATTAAAGCAAGAGAACTTGAACTAAATACAATAAAGAAATCTGGTAACAATATGTTTGTGAAAGCTAAAAGCGATAAAAAGAATTACATGGGAAATAATGATCAATCTAGTGGAACACGGTTTAAAGGGGAAAAAAAAAAGGATAAAAAGGGAAAACATAAACAAACAAAATGGAAGTGCTACCATTGTGGAAAAGAGGGACATATCAAAAAATACTGCTATGATTTTATTAGGAAACAGAAACAGGGGGTAACACAAATGTAAATGCAGGTAGTTCAAACTGTCTAGCTGAAGTTCTTACTGTCTCTAACTCATCTATTGAAAATGAATGGGTAATGGATTCCGGTTATTCTTTTCATATGTGCCCTAATAGAGAATGGTTTCAAAACTTTAATAAAAAAGAAACTGGTACAATTTATATGGAAAATAATCAATCATGTAGTGTACAAGGAATTGGTGATATACCTTTAAAACTACATGATAACAAAGTGAGAATCCTAACTGATGTGAGGTATGTACCAGGCTTAAAGAGAAACTTAATATCTCTAGGCACACTTGATGAGTTAAGTTTTTTTATATAAAGCAGAGAATGGTTTCATGCATGTTCTTAAAGGTGATAATCTAATCATGTCTGGGCACTAAGAAATATGGTTTATACATTTTAAATGGTTGCTATCATCCTCCTGTTAATATGCATTCTGTTTGCATTATAAAATCTGATGAGATAGATATATGGTACTTGAGATTTGGTCACATGAGCCTGAAAGGTCTGCAGGCACTGAAAAACCGAGGCTACCTTGGACCAATGTCTGTCGGATCCTTCGATTTCTGTGAGCCATGTATTTTGGGCAAGCAACACAGGTTGAGTTTCCATCAAGGGACTCACCTGGCGAAGGTATGCCTAGAATACCTGCATGCTGATTTGTGAGGACCTTCCCAGGTTTCCTCCCGTGGCGATAACAGGTATTTCCTTTCCATTGTAGATGATTACACTAGAAAAGTTTGGGTATTCCTACTAAAAACCAAGGATCAGACATTAGAAAAATTTAAAACATGGAAGATTTTAGTAGAAAACCAAACTAATAAGAAGATTAAGGTGTTAAGAACAGACAATGGATTGAAATCTTGTAATAGAGAATTTGATGCGTATTGTAATTCATAAGGCATACTTAGGCATAAAATTGTTAGAAATACACCCCAACAAAATGGGATGGCTGAAAGAATGAATAGGACCTTACTTGAAAAAGTTTTGTGCCTTCTTTTTAACTCAAGTATGCCTAAATCCTTTCGGGATGAGACCATTTCAACTGCATCTTATTTAATCAACAGAAGCCCTTCAACAGTCCTAAAATTCAAATGCCCTGAAGAAATGTGGACTGGTAAGAAAGTAAATTTTGAATACTTAAGAGTTTTTGGTTGTGAGGCATATGCTCATCAATCTGAAGGAAAGTTAGAACTCAGATCCCAAAAATGTGTGTTTGTAGGCTACCAAGAAGGTATTAAGGGATATAGGCTACGGGATAGGCATTCAGGTGGAGTTAGGATAATCATTAGTAGAGATGTCATATTCAATGAATCTAAATTCCCTTGTAAGGCAACAAACACAAAAGAATCCAATGATAAGAGAAAACTAGATGATCAAACTTTTCTAGAGGATACTCAAATTCAGGTGGAGCAACCAGCTGTGGGAAATAACACGTTTGGTGCTCCATCCTCATTTGGACCAGATTTGGGGAAGTTCCTTCCTCCACTGACCATACCTCTAATCAAAATTCTGATCAAGAGGAACAAACAGAAAACCCTGAGATTGAGGAGGAACAAACTAGTGTTCCCCAACAGGATCTTAGTGACTATCAACTAGCTAGGGATAGGAGCAGGAGGGCAGTGAGATCACCCTCCAGATATGCATATTCAAATTTAGTTTACCGTGCCTTGGTTGCTAGGTATGAATTGAGGGATAGTGAGCCTTCTACTTTTGAGGAGGCTGTCAACTCTCAAGATAGTGTTAAATAGTAGTAATCCATGGATAAAGAAATGACATCTCTTGCTACAAACAGAACTTGGGAACTTGTTCCCAGACCAAAGGATCAAAAGTTAATCCAATGTAAGTGGTTGTACAAATTAAAAGAAGGTATGTCACCCTCTGAACCAATTAAATACAAGGCAAGGTTAGTTGCAAAGGGTTTTATCCAAAGAGATGGAATAGATTATAATGAAATATTTTCCCCAGTTGTCAAGTTTAAAACTATTCGTTTAATGTTAGCTGTTACGGTTCATTTTAACTTAGAACTTGAACAACTAGATGTTAAGACTGTCTTCCTACATGGTGACTTGGAAGAACAAATATATATGGTTCAACTGGTTGGGTATACTGACTCGATTAAATCTCAGCATGTCTGTTTATTAAAGAAATCATTGTATGGCCTAACACAGTCACCTAGACAATGGTATAAGAAATTTGACCAATTTGTCTCTGAAATTGGCTTTGTTAGGAGTCATTATGATAATTGCTTTTATTTTACCATTTCTAATATTCCTATTTATTTGTTGTTATATGTAGATGATATCCTGTTAATTAGAAAATCCAAGTCCAAAATCAGTGAATTAAAATCTATGTTAAATATGAAATTTGACATGAAAGACTTAGGGCATGCTAAGAAAATCCTAGGAATGAAGATAGAAAGAAATAGAAGCAATTTCAGTTTAAAAATACAGCAACATGATTACTTGTTAAAAGCTATGCAAAGATTTGGCATGAATAATTGTAAAGCTGTATTAGTTCCTTTAGTTGGTCATTTTTTTTGCTTTCAAAAGCTCAATGTCCCACTTCAAATTCTGAAATCATTAAAATGAAAAATGTACCTTATGCAAATGCCATAGGAACCATTATGTATTCTATGATTAGTACCAGGCCTGGCCTTGCTTATCCAATTTCGTTACTAAGTAGATACATGTCAAACCCTGAGAAACCTCATTGGGATGCCTTGAAATACTTGTCTAGATATATAAATGGTTCTCTTGACATTGGTTTGTGTTATAAAAGAAGATATGATAATCTTGATCTTGTGGGATATGTAGATTCAGATTTTGTAGGAGATAAAAACTCTAGGAAATCCACTACAGCTTACTTCTTCACATTGGGATGTAAATGCATCAGTTGGAAGTCACAATTGTAGCCTCTAGTTGCATTGTCTTCCACTGAGGCAGAATACATGGCAATCACTGATGCCTTTAAAGAAGCCATATGGCTTCAAGGCCTCCTGAGGGAAATCAATTTGCTTCAAAGCAAAATGGTGGTATTCTCAGATAGTCAAAGTGCTATCCATCTCTGTAAAAATCCAGTATATCATGAGAGATCTAAGCACATTGAGGTAAAGTTTCACTTTGTCCAAGAACTGGTAACAAATGGAACTATGATGATTAAAAAAGTTTCTATTGAGGAAAATCCAGCTGATGTGGGAACCAAGATTCTAACCGCAGCCAAGTTCAAGCTTTGCTTGAGTTTGCTGCACATTGATTTTGGTTGATCCTTCAACTGACTAGAGCGATGATGGTAAGAAATTGAAGCATTCTGCACTATTTTTCTGAGTATTGGGTTCATTCTCTTCTTGATGCTTCAAGGTGGAGATTGTTATGGGTGAAGCATCAAAACGTTGCTGTCTTGATTGGAGGGCAATTTCGGTAACCTCAGCAATCCACGTGGACGGCTAATGGAAAGCCAAATTGCAACCATCAAGGGCCTCTTCACTACTGTCCAGCGCCTCTTGATTGTCCTTGCTCTGCCCGATGCCCATTTGCTTGTCTTTATTGCCTTTCTGTTAATTGTGCTCTACGATTAACGGATGGCCATCGATGTTGCCTTTATCGGATCCTATCTCAGCTGTTCAACTCTCATATAAATGGAACAGTTCCTCGGGATGGTAAATGAGACGAAAGAAATCAGAGAAAGAAAAGAGGGAAGAAGGATATTGATCGGTTGTGGATTCTTTGAGTAAGCTCTGTCTTTGATTTGTATAGATTCGTTTCTCGTTGTAATATCTGGTTCTTAGGTTTGCTTCTAATCTTTATTTCGTTGTAATATCTGGTTCTTAGGTTTGCTTCTAATCTTTATTTGATGATTGTGAGGCTATTTTGTTAGAAGGATTATTGATGTACAGTCTGTTTGTTCGGATCTTTGTAACCCTACTCGATATAGTGCAGTGAGCTCTTTCTTACTAAGCTCAACGTGGACGTAGCCTTTTGGGTGAATCACTGTAAAATTTTTGGTGTCCTCTTCCGTTTTTTTGTTCGTCTTTGTTCTGATTTGCTTACTATTTTGATTGCATAAGTGTGTTGTTATTCTTTTTGTTCTACCAAAGTAGTTGGATTCTGAAATAGCTATTCATTTTGTTCTTTGTTGAGTCTTCATCTCGGTCCAACAGACTCAATAGTTAGTATGATCAAACTCAATAGTTAGTATGATCAAGATGAGACCACATGGACAATTAGATAGGATCCTGGACCGGGTGAATTGGTTATGGACCCAACTTTGAGCCCTAGCTCACCTTGGTGCAAGTTTGGATTGTCTAGTGTCGAGCCCAACCTTTTGGGGGATTCCATGCCGTGAGATCCAATATCTAATTTAGGTTATTCTGGACTTTTCTGAAATACCATCATTAGGAATATTCATTGTAAGCTCACCGCGTAAAGTACTGAAAATGAATGATAGTGAAGATAATAAGGATTGCTTATCTAATTTCAATAAGATTTGGAAGTGCCTTCCCCCATCCCTGAAGTCCGTACCCTTGCTTGAAGGAATTTCAAGTATGTGAAGGAATTTTATTAGTTTTTTCTTTATGAAGGAATTTATTTCTGAGAAGGGCGTTGGAATGATTCCAGCAGCTTGCGTTGCCCTCTCCGGGCTTCGGAAGTTGAGTCAATTGATCATTTGTTTGTTAGACGTAAGGATGGAAATGAGGTTTCAGCCATTTACGTACATATTTTTAATAAATTTTATACTTATTTGTTGTATTTAAATAGAAAATCTCCTTTGAACAGATTGGTTCAGTTCTTGTCCAATTTCATTTAATTTAATTTAAAGGCAAACCTCACAAGTAATCCTAAAGCATCAAATTTTACAACTGCATTGACCGTACGGCTTCGTATTAGGTGGAACTCTGCGTAAGTATCATCGTAATAGTCAAACTCATCTGTCGTGGGAATTAGATCATCGATGAGCTCATTTGCAGTTCAAAAATGACCTACGTCTCTCTCTCTCTCTCTCTCTCTAAAGAAAACAATTTCAAGAGATATATACTTTATATTTTATCATTGATTTAGTTGGATCAAGTTGTAGGACGAGAACTAGAGGATTCACAACGTGGCTTGGCTCCACTTCTGTGAAGAGATTTTTCAAGAGATTAGTTTCGCTAGAGTTTCTATTAGGTTTCTGCCTGCGAAGAAAGAAAAAATGCGACCCAACAGACATATGGGATTGAACACTGTGTGTATATATAGACATATGACCCACTGGCTTGCGAATGCCTGATCTCAGCGACTACGCCATCCCATGCCAGCAGATAGACCCAACACTGTGTATATATATAGACAGAGACAGAGAGAGAGCATCGGCATTCCAACACAATTGCCTTCGCAAATTACGAACTCTTTCTCTGTGCATCTTTTCTTCCTATCATTTATATTTGGCAAAACACAAAACGGAGAAATGGCAAAATCCGCGGAGGAGCAATACCAAGTGAAGGCTTTTGGATGGGCAGCCAGGGATCCATCTGGAGTCCTCTCTCCCTTCAATTTCTCCAGAAGGCACGCCGCGCCCCCCCCCCCCCCCCCCCCCCCCAATTACTTTTACATGATTTTTTTTTATTAATCTTTGTTGATTAATGCCATAGATTGTGTTGTTTTGGCAGTGAAGGAATTGAATAATGTTGCTGAGTTCTTACATATAACAAAAATGCAGAACAATATATATGGCTGACTTTTATTATATATATATATTGCGAAATATGGAAATGAATAATGAAAATATGCATGTTTGCAGGGCCGTTGGAGAGAAAGACGTGAAGTTCAAGGTTTTGTACTGTGGGATTTGTCACTCAGACCTTCACAATATCAAGAATGAATGGGGCAGGACCATCTATCCTTGTCTCCCTGGGTACTCGTCTTCATCCTTTTCCTCTTTTACTTTCTAGATATGGAAATGGTATCTTGAAAACTTCATATATTGTATATATATAGATTCTAAAGTAATTAAAATATGACAACATATCTAGAAACTATTAACATCTGAGTTGCAAAAACTTTTCAAGATTTATGTATGCTATTTACAGGTGCGGATCTAGACAGATGGGCTGGCCTGGCCTGGAAAAAATTGGGACTGGGCTGGACTAAATTTGAGCTGAGCTATTATTAAAAAATCAAAAAATTCAACTCACTAGTAAATTAAAACAAATCAACTGCTCATGGCTAAATATGTCGAACCCGTCTCAATTTTGACTCCTTTACTAATCCAATATCTGATATGAGGCAACCTCGTTGAGAATTGCAGGCACGAGATTGTAGGGGTAGTGACAGAGGTGGGTAGCAAGGTCCAAAAATTCAAAGTTGATGATAGAGTTGGGGTGGGTTGCATGGTTGGATCATGTCACTCTTGTGATAGCTGCGCTGACCACCTCGAAAACTATTGTCCTAAGATGAAACTCACTTACAACTCTATCTTTTATGATGGAAACCCCTCGTTTGGCGGTTTCTCCAACATTATGGTGGCCACCGAGCATTTTGTCATCCGTATTCCAGACAACTTACCTCTCGATGCTTCTGCCCCTTTGCTTTGTGCCGGGATCACTACTTATAGCCCACTCAAACACTTTGGACTCGATAAGCCTGGATTGCATGTGGGTGTGGTTGGCCTTGGTGGGCTGGGCCATATGGCTGTGAAATTTGCCAAGGCCTTGGGGGTTAAAGTGACGGTGATAAGTACCTCCCCTACCAAGAAACGGGAAGCAATCGAACATCTTGGTGCCGATTCATTTTTGGTTAGCCATGAACAAGATGCGATGCAGGTAGCAATTAATTAATTGTCCCTCCAATTTTGTTACAATCAATGCGAAATGCTATTTCTCTTGTTATTTTGACGTGTTTGAATATTAATAGGCTGCTATGGACACAATGGATGGCATAATTGATACAGTCTCTGCTCCTCACCCTCTTCTACCATTGATTTGCTTATTGAAGTCTCAAGGAAAGTTGGTAATGGTCGGTGCTCCAGATAAGCCACTTGAGATTCCCGTCTTTCCTCTTCTTAGGGGTAAGCATGGAAACTGGAAAGACATCAGTAATTCTGTTTCTTTAATGCTTAGATATATGTGGAATGATCTCTCATATATATGAAATTTTCAATTGATCAATAGGAAGGAAGATTCTGGCTGGGAGTATCATTGGGGGCATAAAAGAGACACAAGAAATGTTTGATTTTGCAGCAAAACACAACATAAGAGCAGATATTGAAGTGATTCCAATGGAATATGTAAACACTGCAATGGAGCGCCTTCAGAAAGCTGATGTTAGATATCGCTTTGTTATAGACATAGGCAACACGCTAGAAGCGGCCTAGTCTAATCTGTGTCTTTGTGTGCCACTCTTTGTTGGACCAAGAATCATGTTTCTTTGTCCCTAAGGATAAGTCGAGTAGTTGAGTAAGTAATATATCGGTATCAGCTCGGTAGGTCATGAGTTCAGTTCTTGCCTTGCACAGTGAAATAAAGTCTCACATCTGCGATGCGATTTATCTCCCCTGATATAATCGAAGACAAGAGCAAGAGCCGCGCAAGGATAGTTATCCTAAAAATAATGCTTCTTTTGTCTTATTGGCATTGATGTCTATCTATTTTCATGTATTTGGCATCCCATTTAAATCTTATTTTGAATAAACAATAGTAATAATCTCCTTTGGGTTAAATTTTTGTAGTTAATTGTTGAATTTGTTTTTGAGGAAAATGATATGAAATTGCAGCGATTAGAATCCTTGAAGCATGAAGTTGTTTTCCATTGCTGTTGACAACAGGTTGTACTGCGCTCTCCTTCTGTTGTTGTGGGTTGCATGGTAAAGAGGGTTAGACAGACTTAGGGGGAAAAAAACACACACACACACACACAAGAGTGTTAGAGAGAATGGCTAAATTGTATATGTCTACCTACTTTGGCAAGTATAAGTTTACTTGAAACTTGAAAATGTATGTTTGTTGACTATGAATCACCAAACGGAGTCGTTGGCTTAAGTTGGTTTGAGGGCCATGTGCAGCAACCGTAGACTGCCATTTGGCAACTGCTGGATGGCAGCACGTGGCAATCATCAGCTGCTCTCTGATGGCGCTCGATTGTTTTTTCTTACCCGTTTTAATTCCCTACCGTCTGCAATTTCTGTTGGAATAATTACCGTGCTTGCACGATTTGATCTTAGCCCTTCCTTCGTGCTTTATGGGACGTGATCCCAGCCATCCATCATCGCTTTTAATCTCGCTCCTCGAGATGTGAGCGGTCAGTCGATAGAGACGAAAGAATCGATCAGAAACAAAAGAAATGAGGGAAAGAAAGATCGAGCATAGTGAGAGCCTTCGTCTTTGGGCTAGGGTTTCTGTTTGCTTCTCTATTTCACTCTCTGTAAATGCTTGTATAGCTTTGTTAGTTATATGGTTCGATAGGTTTCTACCTTTAATCTGTATTGTGTGATTATTGGACATTTTTGAGTTCATGAACCATTATTTGTACACAGAGTTTGTGAGGGTTTTGTGAGGGTGTAATATCGAATTCATTACTTAATGCAATAAGCTCTTCTCACTAGAGCTCAACATGGACTTAACCTTTTTTGAGGTGAACCACGGTAAAATCCTCTCTCCTTTTACTGTTTTTCGTTTCTGGGTTTCTCGTTTTTTCATTTTGTGTATGAGCGTTCAGCTTCCAATTTTGGCTATTTTTAATATTTGATTGAATTGTTATCACTAAATATCCTAAGGTTGTTGTTGTGTAATTCCAACAATGTCCATGCAAGTTGCATGAGCATGACATACATGAATAAATTATTCACAATAAAATGTTCAAAATAATTAATTATGTGTTATAGTTTTAATTAATTGTATAATTGAAAAAAATATAAAGTATTAGTTTTATTTATTTAATAAAAATATATTCTAGTTCAGCTCTAACTCGACTCAATTTAATTTTTGAACTTAACAATTTGATACCTAATCTAGTTTAATATTAACATAAGTTTGAGATTTGTATTTTAAGTATTTCATTAGAGTAAGTAAAGAAATAACTTAGGAAAGATGTTTTCTTCCTTAAAACATAAAATAGATTTTAGAATAGAAAATCAAGTGGTATTAACCTAGGATGAAGTTTAACTGTTTTATCATTAATTTAAAAGGATAAATTTCTGATTAAAGAAAAATCCCATTATCTTGGCAGCTCTCTTGATTTTTTTTTAACCTTTTGCTGAATTATTATGATTATTTTGCTAAATAACAGTCATCATTCGTACACCTCCTCCATGAAAAGGATACGAAGCAGAGGATAAGGGTGGTAAATCAAACTTGTTACGATCCACATTGGTCCTACCTCCACTACTCATTTTAAGTGTCTAGCGCTTCTATCCAAGTTATATTGTTGCTCCACATCATCAGGTAGTGGCTCGTGTTGAAAAAAGTGTTCAATATCAGAAGATTGGGCCCGGGAACTAGACGTTGGGCTGCTTCATTGGCTGATCTGAAGGTAAAAACTGTTTGCCAGTTGGGAAAGGATGCCAAAATCCTGCATCTGAGTTAATTTTAATCCCTGAGAAGGCCTCTCCCATTCCTGATAGTTCTTTCCCTTCCATCTGACCAGATCGTTCCTCACCTTGTTTCTCTTCGCATTCCAGGCAACCTACCTCTGGATGTCCGCTCAAATTGAAAACTTTGGGCTCGACAAGTCTAGGTTGCATTCGGGCGTGGTTGGCCTGGTGGCCTAGGCCATACGGCAATGATATTTGCCAAGTCCTTGGGGGTCATGGTAACCGTGATAAATGCCTCTCCTACTAAGAACTAGGAAGAGACTGAATGTCTTAGTGTTGATTATTTTTTGTCAGTATCCATTCTCCCTTCAATTTTATTGCAACTAATATAGAATACTGTTTGCCTTACTGATTAACTGGTGACACAATGGATGGTATAATTGATACGAGCTCTACTCCTCACCCTCTTCTACCATTTATTAACTTGTTGAAGACTCAAGGAAAGCTTGTCATAGTTAGTGCACCAAAAGAACCACTTAAAAGAGGTTCCAGTCTTCCCTCTACTTATGGGTAAGCTTTGTAAGGCCATCACCAATTTTACCTCTTTACTTGATGCTTCAATAAATAAATAAATATATATTTATATGGGATATGGCCTTTCATGTGAAATTATGGTTGGAATGACAGGGAGGAAGATAGTGGCTGGGAGTGTCAATGGTGCATAAGGGAAGCACGAAATGTTTGATTTTGCAATGAAACACGACAATACCAGCAAATATAAAAGTGATTCCAATGGAATTTGTTTAGAATGGCGATGCTAAATACCAATTTGTTATAGATATAAGCAACACATTGGAAGTAACCCAGCTAGTCTTCTCGCCGTGTGTCTCGTCATCTGGTAGTCTAACTACTGGATTTTTTTCCATGATTTTCTTCTTGACGTCCATCGATCTTCCCTAATTCCCAGTAGTACTCGGCATAATATTGGATCTCGTTTTGGGTGAATAATAATGTTGTACTAAAACAAAGAATTACTGAGATAAGAAAAGCTGTGGATTTCTGGGAAGCAAGGTGTGGCTCTCGTTGATACTAAAAATCAGAGAAAACAAAGAAGGAAAGGAAATATATATACAAAACTGCTGTAACCAACTCTACCTGTCTTAACCAACTAACTAATTCTAACAAACAAAACAAATAACTAACTAATTAACAAACTGCCTCATGTACTGTCTTGATACTCCCCCTCAAGATGAGTATGGATGTCAAGAATGCTCATCTTGGACATCAGATAATGATATTCCGCTGGCTGCAAAGCCTTGGTGAAAACATCTGCTATTTGTTCGATCAGTAGTAGAAATGTATTGTGACATAATCAATCCATCAACCATCTTATCTATGAGAAAATGACAATCAGTCTCTATATGCTTCATTCTCTCATGGAAAACAGAATTTTTACACAAATGCAAAGCTGATTGACAGTCACAATGTATACACCCACTTGCAGCCAACGGTATGAGAACCAACTAGAAGAGGAACAATGTACCAGGTCTTGTTGCTCTTATGAGCTGCAAGTTCAAAATCCACAGCCTGTCTCCAATGAGTGTGTAGCAGCTTCAGTATAGGTTTTTGGTTCAGCAATTTGGGATAGGGAAACCGTGAATGCTTTGTGCGAAGAGGATAAAAGGTCTATGGAGATAAAGTTGGTAATACGATAGGCAGTATTGGTTGAAGCGGAGGTATGTGGTTTGAGTGGATGGTGATATAAATCAAGGTATTTTGGTAGGGTAAACTGTCTAGAACTTCTTTTAAGAACATGTTTTGGTAAAGGGAAAGTCGGAGGGGATGAGGAAGGCAAAATTGAGCTAGGGGCAGGATCACTGTTGGCAACAGGAGAAGGATGTGAAGTAGAATCAAGTGAGAAAAAAAGGAAGTCGGGAAATGGCTGATGAGAAAGAAAATCAGCATGGAGAAATGAATGAGAAACAAAAGAATGAGATTTTACAAAAGGAAAAATGTGTTCATAGAACACATCATCTCTAGAAACAAAAGGCATATGAGATTCAACATCATACAACTTAAATCCCTTAATCCCTGTAGGATAACCAACGAATATACATTTATGTGCCTTGGGTGGTTTGTGGCTGAGGGTAGAAGTAAAACAGAGAGAGCCAAAAACTTTGAAGCTCGAGTAAGAAGGTGGTTTGTGAAATAAGGTCTCAAACAAAGTTTTATGGTTGAGAACAGGGGTAGGAATCCAGTTAATGATATAAGTTGCTAGAAGGACAGCATCCCCCCAAAAATGAAGAGGGAACGAGGCTTGAAACAATAAGGCTCTAGATACTGATGTTTTCTTTCAACAGTGGCATTTTGTTGTGGGGTGCCAACACAACTCACTTGATGGATTATCCCATGGGAGGCATAAAAATCAACCAAATTGAATTCTAGTCCATTGTCGAATCTTATGTGCTAAATGGTGAGGTCAAACTGATTCTTTATCAGGTTATAAAAGGTTGGGATTATGGAAAAGACATCAAACTTTGACCTCATCAGATACACTCATGTAACTCTAGTAAAATCATCAACTATAGTAAGGAAATATCGATAGTCTCCAATGGATGTAACAGAGTAAGGTCCCCAAATATCTATATGAATCAATGCAAAAGGTCAAGAAGTACTGGTAGCATTCACTGGAAAAGGAAATCGTTTCTATTTTGCTAAAGGGCAAACTTCACAAACAAAATTGGGATTACATTTGATATCAGTACAATAATGTTGAATCTATTTAATTCTATTAACAGAAACATGACCTAAACAACAATGCCACAAATCAAAAGGAATAGATGTAGAAGGGGAAACAATGTTATTAGCAGAAACAGAAGTAGATTCATTCATGGACAAGCTTGCATCTAGAAATTGTACAATGTATGGACCAACCTTCACCCTAGCAAGCCCAATCGTTGTCCATGAAAACAGATCCTGAATCAAACAAGTTGGACCAAGGAAGATAAGATAATAGTTTGGGGACTTGTTGAACTGACTAACAGAAAAGAGATTGAATGTGAAAGAAGGGACATAGAGAACTTTATGCAGAATTAACCGAGGGGACAAAATTACAGTACCAATATGAGTAACTTTGGATTTGTTACCATCCAGTAACTGAACAAAGATATTACTTACCAGTTGAGCAGCAAGAAAAGAATCCAAAGAGCATGTGATGTGATTAGAGGCCCCTGAGTCTATGATCCAAGTGTTTGGGGTCAATGTGGTTGACTGGTTTACTGAAGTACAATGAGCTGTAGAATAGAAGGTTAAGGTGCCAAGAAAGTTACCTGTAGCATTGGAATAAGAGGTAGCAACTGGTGTAGGATCGACTGTGTTGGTCGAGTTGCAAGTGTTTGGTGAACTCTCATTCTCACCAAGGATGGCTATGAGCCTTTGAACCTGAGCCTCAGAGAGACCAACTCGTGCAAATGATTCAGATTGAGAATTCTCCTCTGTTGCGGTGCCTGATACTACTGCAACTCAATTGGTACTTGGTGATGTTTTTGGCTTTGTAAACTTGAAATCTGGAGGAAAACCAATCAACCTGTAACATCTATCCTTTATATGTCCAACTTTCCCACAGTAACTGCATATGCTACCGAACTACTACTTCTTCTTATTGTTACTATTGTTAGCTGTGACTGCCATCGCAGAGGACTTTGTGAATGGTTGAGTAACAGACTAAAAATTTCTGTGATTCCTCTCGAATTACGAGGTTATATGCTTCATCCAAAGAAGGAAAGGGCGTCATCATGAGAATGTGAGACCTAGTTGCTAAATAGGACTCATTCAGTCCATTTAGAAAACGAAAAACGTAATCCTTTTGTTGAACATCCACAAACCTCTGAAAACATTCTGAATTGCACTATCCACAAGAACAATGCGGCAGAGGTTTGATCTGCCCCAACTCCTCCCATAGCCTAGTGAGCTCTGTGAAATAGGAATCAACAGATCTGGTACCTTGAGTCAAGATACTAAGCTAGTACTGAAGCTAACAAATTCTCGAATCATCTGGCTAAGAGAAACTCTTCTTCAAAGTGTCTCAGATCTGCGACACAAAGCTCATGTAAAACACTATAGAGGCGATCGGCGGAGAAATGGATCGCTACAACCGAGCAACAATCAGATCATTGCACCTTTTCCATGTAACGTGAAGAGAATCAGTAGCCCTAGGCTCCGAGATAGTGCCCTCAAGAAATCCGCACTTGTCTCTGACTAAAAGAGTAAGCATAAAGGACTTGCTCTAGGATAGGAAGTTGCTCAAAGTAAGCTCAGGAACAAGAAGCACAATGCTGTGATTGACTGGTGAAGATAATATGGGAAATGAGGATCTTCAATTGACGAGACTAAAGATTGAGTCAAAGTTGCCATAAGAGGAATACAATGAGAATCAGAGAGGAAAAATGAGGAAGAAGAAGCCACAGAAACCCTAAATCTCAAGGCTCTGATACCATGTAAGAAAACAAAGAATTACTGAGATAGAAAAAGTTGTGGATTTCTGTGAAGCAAGGTGTGGCTCTCGTTGATACAAAAAATCAGAGAAAACAGAGAAGAAAAGGAAATATATATACAGAACTGTTGTAACCAACTTTACTTGTCTTAACCAACTAACTAATTCTAACAAACAAAACAAATAAAAAATTAATTAACAAACTGCCTCATGTACTGTCTTGATAAATGTAGGCAAGTATTGCCATTGCAGTGAGACATTCAGAGGTACACAAAATCCTTAAAATGGTGAATTCACACTTCCAACAACTTTTGGGTCTTCTGTATAATAGCTTCATTCTTCTGCACCTGAACTTGTTCTCAAAAGCTGGACCATGATCAAAAAGGCTTCAATCAAATAGGACATGTTTAGATTCAGCCTTAACCTGAGGAAGGGCATGTGTTCCAATTTGGACCATCTTGAGTGACAAACTTCGGTCACGAGCGAGTGGAAAAATTTAAACCAGCAACTAAAAATCAAGTTTCCCTGTTGTTGATGACCCAGAGCAACTACTAGAAGTTCCATAAGAAGTCCCACTTGAACCGTCTATTGGGGCTTGATTCAGACACTCCAAAACCAACGACCTCCGCTTTTTGAGCTTCATTGAGAATGTAGTTGCCTCCAGAATGAAAGGAACCTGTTGATGAGTTGTAATCAAATTGAAGCAAGACCAGTTAAAAAATCTCCACACACATAAAAGATTAAAGACTCCATGTTGTAAACATTTGTAAATACTAGGCTGGTTCTTGATAAACTGAGAATGGAGAAGACAACATATGAAGTGGAAGACCGCGGCTAATCCATGACATATTTGCAGCAAAACAAGGCTTGTTCATTCAATACTGCACTATACGCAAAAGGCAAAATCATTAAGGGATAATGAATAAACAGGCTTATACTTAAACAGGCTGTTGTATATAACCACAATCAAACTTTCAAGCACGCATTCATATCAAGAGTGAGCTAGTAAAAACATTGAGTAGAAGAAAACATAGATTTCTCTCTACAAGCACCAAAACTATAATTGTCTCCTACCTGAGTATTAAAACGAGCTACTTTGTGTACATTGAGAAGGCCAACCATGTCCTGATAACCAGTGAGGAGATTAGCCAACTCCTTGTCCTCATCTGAAACAAGCACCAGTTCATATATCATCTTTCAGAGTAAATTTAACAAGGAAAACAATATTCTCAGATAATTATTGTATAGAAAAAGCCTTAATCCCCAGAAGCTTGGAAAATTGGAAATGTTGTTGCTGTGGCGAAGAAATTTGTGTAATTATAAGGCATTAAAATAGGCTGTGTGCTTCCTAACAAATGAATATAAAGAAAGACGTGGCATTTTTTCATCTACTTTATCAATAGAAGTTCATTGTATAGCGTTTCTCATTTATCATTGCTACTGACCAAGAGAATACCTGGAATTGCTCTGACAGATAGTAAGGTGTCAGCCAAATGCTGCCATCTTTTTAAGAAGGTTGGTGAAACAAGAGATGATGGAAAGGTTATAACAGCAACCGCATTTGAAGACCGTACCATGCTTTTCAGAGATCTGATAAACGAAAGCATTTCCCACTCCTAGAATGATAACGTGCAAAAAAGATGTTCAGAATGTTTATTATGATAGCAGCAGCCAACATAGTAGTGTGAGGAAAGTTAACCCATATTTCTGATTACAAGCTGTATTTTGAAAGGAAAACATTTCATGAGAAACTAGTAATGAGAGTAAAGAGACTATAAACAATTCAAAATAATTTCTTCCCACCAACCATGTTGGAATATCCACATTGTGGAGCATAAAATGATTGAATAGCAATACGACCTGCAGATGTCATGTTTCCACCGTTTCTGGGAACAGAATGAAGAGCTGATGAGAAAGAATTTTTCAAGACAAGTACTGCGGTAATTATATAAATATTGCAATCACCAGAAGCACTTTAAGGACTGATTAAAAGCAAGCAGGGAATTTCTTGAAGATTATTAGTGATTGATTGAATCCGTTCCCACTAATATGAGGAGATAAAAATGGATATTTTTACCTTCCCATAAACTGAAGCATCATACAGAAACATGACAAGCAAATAAATAAAATCTGTAGCAGAATCTGCAAACACTTGCGCATTGTTTTCATGCAACATGCTATAGACAAATTGAGACATTATGTGGGATCAAAAGTAACAAAGGAAATTCTACTTGAAAAGCAAGCCAGTATACAGATATAAAAAAAATACCTACTACTGCAAAACCAAGGCTTGTAATAGTCAAATAGAATAGAGCGTTACATAGAAAAAAAAGGGAATAAATCAGCTTTTATCAAATTCCTTCCAGCTGTTCAGTGCTTTCAACAGATGGAAGTTTAACATAGTGAAAACTAGAATTTTCCTTAATGCAAAAAAAAAAAAAAAAACCCTAGAATTTTCTGTTCCAGCCAAAAAAAAAAAAAAAAGAGGAAGATTTTTCTGCCACCCTTGCACTTCATTTTTCAATTAAAAAGAGCAGCTAATTAATGAGGATACTATTGTCCTTCAATCATTTCTCAGTGCCTCAGAGTTCCAAAAACATCAACTATCACTAAAATTGGAAAAATAAATCAAGACTGCTGAGTTACGTAACAACTTTACATTTTGCCTGCCACCCAAAATTTTTTTATAAGATTACTCTTCCATCATCTTCTCAGTTCCTTGACGACCTCAAAATCCTACAAGTTCCTATCATCAGAAAAGAGGGGACTTTTGCATTTGCACACATGCTCGGAGAAATTACATGTTATACAAACAATTGAGAAAGACTGCTGTTCGTGAGACAATATGGACTATGTTGACCCCAAATGTTTATGCATGCTGAAACTTCCATGCCCTAACAGGAAGAACTAAGCAGCAACATCAAACAAATCACATAACCATTGAGGAAAAAGGTTAATAATATAATTTTTTAAGTGCAACGTATTCCTCTTCCCCCCATCACCCTCCCCACCCCACACAACCAATGTCAGTTGAACCTTCAAAGTGCGAATATAAGATCAAAAAGAATACCTTGTAAACTGAGCTAAAAATGCTGAACAATGGTCCTTTAAAGTGGCAAGATTTAGAGAACCTTGAAGGCTGACACAATCAATATGGTTGCTACTGAGAAAGTGCCTCTCTAGCGGCTTCCGCAAGTCAAAGTCACAGCAGAACTCCGGTTTCCCATCTGCACAAGAATAACTAAAAGAGATATTATATAGCTCCAAAGTCCTTAGGTATACCGTATACACATCTATCAATTGCAAATCCTCAACATACAGTATCGTTTAAGAAAGATGACTTGACTGATGATGTAAACATAAATGACGACACAGAATCATCAATTAACCAACTTACAAAGTTCATAAGCGAAGAAGCTGCGAGAAACATGTGGAAATATACTTGATAAATGTCTTCTGCTGTTTATGAAATAGCTGTTTCATTTGAAAAGCTAAATTCTATAGAATCTATAGAGGAATTACCCAGAGGGAAAATAATAAGTAACATTAAGAATAGATCTATGAGAGGAACAACAGTGTCTATCCAAGAAGTAATGTGGAACACTGATATGGTGTGAGATCACTGGAGGTAAATTGGAGGGAGTCAAGGGAACCAACAGTCTCTAGATCTTAGTTGAAGGAGTCAATGTAAATGTTGTGATGGGTGTCCTTCCTCCTATTTGCCATGCGGAGCTTAAGGGGCCTGACTTATCTATAGTTAACATCAGGTGTAGCTTAGTTGACACATGGCCCCATTTCTTTTGCTTGTTAAGAGGGATTTGAACATTCCAGCCCCCAAGTGGCAAGCAACGATGTTGGAATTTGATGAAAGGTCTCCAAGTTGTGTTTGCAAGATACTAGACCATGTTCATTCTAAACCTAAAGATGAGATTTACCCATGCTATTGGGTACAATCTTTGAGGAAGACGAGTTCATGTTGGAAGAGAGTGACGAAACTGAAGAATTTGAGAGAAAAGCATCAAAATTTGCATTGAAGATGTAAAAGATTAAAGTGAAGCCATAGATAAAGAGTTTGGAAATGTGGTAATGAAAGAAGGAACGGAAGAAAGTGTTGAAAATGACAAAATAAAGGAGATATCATTAAACAAAAAAATGAAGTTGATCAAATAAACAGTGATAAAAAAAGAGAAGTTACTGAACTAAAGACTGAGCATGGTAAGAAATTGGAGTTGATAAGAAAGAAAAAAGAGCACATAGAAAATATTGAAGAAGAAATAGAGAAATAAGCTTTTGTCACTCAAGGTGAAGAAGCAGTTGTAATGGGCTTACAAAAGATATGATTGTTAGGACCCTATGATAAATCAGGGGTAATTTTGGTCTTTGATGTGTAAGTAGAGTTGGTAGCGGTTAGTGGTTAGAGTCTGTTAGTAGGCAGTTAGAAGCTGTTAGCGGTAACTGTTATTTGTTAGCTTCTGTTAGAATTGTAACAGCCAATGATTGGCGCTAAGGAGGAGCTATAAAAGCTTCCCGATTGAATGAAAAAGGAATCAACAAATTTCAGAACAACACACTTGACCCTCTTTCTCTCTCTCTCAACTTCTCTCCCTCTGAATTCTTTGTTCCTTGCTCTCTCCCTTCATTCTTCCCTCTCCTTACCTTTCTTCATTCAATCCAATGAAATGGTCATACTTGGTGAACCTATCTACTACAACCATGATGCAGTCTCTTCCTTCTGATTTGGGAAGTCCCTCAATAAAGTCCATTGAAATACTCTCCCATGGTCCTCCTGGAATATCCAAAGGTTGTAGTAGCCCTAGTTTGGCTACATTCTCAGACTTGCATCTCCTACAAGTATCACATCTCAATACAAAGTCCATGACATACCTTTTCATCCCTAGCCAATGGAATAATTGTTTGACCTTGTGATAGGTGTTCACAATACCTGAATGTCCCCCTATAGGAGAAGCATGCAGTGCTTCTATTATTTTCCTCCTCAACTCTTCATCCTCCCCTATCACCAACTTCCCTTGATACAGGATTAAGTCAATGCTTAAAGTATAACCTGGCCATGATGTTGGGTTTACCACCAGCTGCTGGAGAAGCATCCTGGTCCTTCCAGTTGCTTCATAACTAGAAACCACCTCTTGGCACCAATCAAGAATGATGGTTGTGATTGCAGGCATGCTCCCTTCCTCATAACACCTTAGACAGAGCATCGACTGCTAAGTTTTCCTTTCCTATATTGGATCACATAATTCAATCCCATTAGCCTAGTCATTCCCTTCTATTGCAATTGTGTGTGCAACTTCTGCTGTAACAAGAATTTTAAACTCTCGTGGTCTGTTTTAATTATAAATCTTCCCCCTTTTAAATAGTGACACCATTTATCTGTCACAACCCTATTGTGACTACTGCAGCCTTACCACAATCCCAAGGGGATTGAAAGAAATTCAGAACTCCACTTGGTATGGAGTCGTCAGAAAGAAGAAGAACAACAAAGAATTTGAGAGAGAGAAGAGAAGAGAGTGAGATAGTCGGGAGTAACAGAGAGAAAGAGAGAGATAAGCCAGCTGGAGAATAGAATCTTTTTGATTGTTAGCATGCCTTTACATTGCACGGAAGGTACCTTTATAAGGCTGTTAGAGGATATATTCCCCTGATAGGTGGGGCCCTCTCCCTTAACCGTGTAACAACCTTGATTCTAACCAACCTACTGAACCACCTAGTGCCTAAGGCTACAGCCGAAATGAACATACAATTTAAAGGTCTTAATAAGCAAAAGTTAAAGTAACGACTCTTAGCAGACTGCCTTCGTGACAATGCTCCCCTCTTGAATGCTTCCTTGTCCCCAAGGAAGATTGAGTAGGCTAACCGCACGGGGAAACTTCTTGAGTAGTTCTGGGAGGTATTCCCATGTGTTGCCATCCGTAGTGTTTCCTTGCCATTTAACTGAAACTTAGATTAAGGGTACCCCTCCTTGCTGGATCACTCATCTCTCGAGTATGGCCTCCGGCTCCACAGCTTGTTCACTTCCCTGGGGTAGGGATGGCAGCATAGAACTTGCTGGCTGCCCCCCAATCAACTTCTTTAGTAATGAAACATGAAACACAGGGTGGATGTGAGTGTAGGCCGGCAATTGCAATCGATAAGCCACTCTTCCCACCTTGTTAGTTATAGGAAAAGGTCTGAAGTACTTGGGGCTAAGCTTGGTAGCCTTCCCCTATGCCAATGACCTCAGATGTGGTTGTTTCAGCCTTAGATACACCTTCTCCCCAACCTCAAACTCCCTTTCCGTCCTCTTCTTGTCCACATACTGCTTCATGCGGTGCTGGGCAAAGGCCAGCTCTTATCTCATTTGCTGAGTCACTTCCCTCCTTTTCTGTAAGTATTCTTCTACTGTGGCTGCTTCTGATCCCCCTCCTACTGCTGGTAATACAGGTGGCTTGTATCCGAACAGAGCTTCAAATGGGGTTGCTCTAATAGCTGAATGTAAGGTGGTGTTATACCACCACTACGCCAAGGATAACCACATATGCCATTCTTTGGGACGCATTAGGCATATACACCTTAGATAGGTTTCACGGCATTAATTCACCCTCTCGGTTTGGCCATCCGTTTGAGGGTGGTATGCCGTGGATAACCTTAAGTTCGTGCCCAACGATTTCATCAACTCTTGCCATAATAAGCTGGTAAGAATGTTATCCCTATCCGAGATTATATTTTGGGGAACCCCATGCAGCTGGACCACGCAATCTAGGAATACCCTCGCCACCTCTTGAGTCGTATAAGGATGGGACAAACCAATGAAATGGGCGAATTTGGTAAACCGATCTACCACCACCAAAACACTATCCTTACCCTCTGATCCAGGTAATCCATCCATGAAATCCATTGACACACTCAACCAGGCTTGTTTTGGGATGGGTAGGGGCTGCAGTAGTCCTAGGTAGGGTACCAGCTCTGTTTTACACCTTTTGCATACATCACAACCCCGTACAAACTCCTTAACCTCTGCCTTCATCCTTGTCCAGTAGAATATTCCCTTAACCCTCACATACGTATTTTGTTCACCCGAATGGCCCCCTAAGGGCGACTCATGCAATGCCTACATGATCTTTCTTTTCAGCTCGGCCTTGTCCCCGATCACTATACGACCTTGGTACCTCAACATTCCTTCCTTCAGAGTATATCCTTCCACCTCTCCTTGCTTCACAATTAGTTTTTCCAGCAAGGCCATAATTCTTTAGTCTCCCTCATAGCTGCTAATCACTTCCTCGTACCACTGTGGAGTCACCACTATGACTACTGCAATGCTTCCCTCATCATGGCATCGGGAAAGGGCATCCGCTGCTATGTTTTCTTTTCCTTTTCTATATTGTATCATGTAATCTAATCCCATGAGCTTGGCCATTCCCTTGCGCTGCAGCTATGTTTGAAGCTTTTGCTGCAATAAGTACTTCAGACTTTCGTGGTCCGTTTTGATGATAAATCACCCCCCTTCCAAGTAATGCCTCCATCTATCCACTACCATTAGGACTACCAAAAATTCCTTCTCATAGATGCTTAACCCAGAATGTCTAGGGCCTAGCACTTGGCTTAGGAAAGCGATAGGCCTTCCTTCCTGTGCCAGCACTGCCCCAATACTAGTGCCACACGCATCAACTTCCAAGGTAAAGGGCTTATCAAAATCTGGCAGCTTCAACTCAAGCACCCGACTCATGGCCTCCTTCACCTCTTCAAATGCCTTTTCTACCTTGGGACCCCAATTAAATTCTCCTTTTTTCAGCAACTCGGTTAGAGGATGGCTGATAACTCCATAGTTCTTAACAAACCGCCGATAGTAGCCTGTTAGCCCAAGAAATCCCCTTAGGGCCTTCACTGTCGTGGGTCTTGGCCAGGACACCATAGCCTCGATTTTCTTTAGGTCAGTGCTTACCCTACCCTTAGAGATTATGTGCCCCAAATACTCCACCTACCCCTGACCAAACTCACATTTGGATTTCTTAATGAATAATTGGTGGGACCAGAGGATGTCTAGGGTGGTTTGCAAGTGCAGCAGGTGTTGTTCGAAGGTGGAGCTATAGATAAGGATATCATCGAAGAAAACTAAGATGAATTTCCGTAAGTGGGGCTCAAAGATTCTGTTCATGAGTGATTGAAAGGTAGCTGGGGCGTTGGTAAGCCCAAATGGCATTACCAGAAATTCGAAGTGGCCATGGTGGGTTTTGAATGCAATCTTAGGAGTATCCTCGGGTTTCATCCTAATTTGATGATAACCCGAGCGCAAGTCGAGTTTGGAAAAGAATTTGGCATTGTGGAGTTCATCCAAAAGATCTTCCACCAATGATATGGGAAATTTATCCTTCATTGTGATGGAATTCAAGTGGCGGTAGTCTACACAAAACCGCCACGTTCCATCCTTCTTTTTCACAAACAAAACAGGGGAAGCAAAGGGGCTTTGGCTTGGCTTGATAATGGACTGTTGGAGCATGTCTCTAACTATCCTCTCAATCTCATTCTTTTGGATAGGTGGATATCGATAGGCTCTAATGTTAACTGGTTCTGTATTTGGTTTGAGGTTAATCGAGTGGTCAAACAACCGGTTAGGAGGTAGAGATCTGGGTTCTGCAAAGAGGTCCTCATATTTCACCAATAATTCATCAAGTAATGCCAAATGTGTTACCTGATCAGGAGGTTCTCCCCAGTTGCTGATTGTCAGGTAAGTCTGCCCCAGCTCCCCTTGATCCTCGAGTGTGTCTCCCTTGGCCACTATTGAAAAGAGTTGTGCCCATTGAACCCATTTTCCCTTCATGACTCTCCTCAGACCTTTTCCAGTCATCAGCTTACACATCCAACTTCTCTTCCGCCCGTGATGGTCATTCTTTTGCCCTCCTTCTCGAAGGATACTTCCATGCGATTAAAATCAAAACTTATAGGGCTTACACCCTTCATCCAATCCAACCCCAGAACCATATCGCAGCCTCCCAACTGTAGCAGCCTTAAATCAGTTACAAATTTCTCCCCTTGCATCTCCCATGAGAACCCATTGCAGGCCGAGGTGCTCAACACCTTTTGGCCATTAACCACTGTTACACTCAAGGGAGGCGTTCCCATCAACTGACAATTCAGCCTCCTAACAGTGTTCTCATCAATAAAACTATGGGTACTCCCCAATGTCAGTCCTAAATTTTTTAGGGCCCAAGGCAAAAGTAAAAATCAAACCCCCATATGTATATTTAAACTTAGTAATGAACTCACTCTTATCAATTCCTACAAATTCTTCAACATGATTTTGCTGCTCAGATTCATTGACTAAATCTTCAGCTAAGTTATTAAGTGAACTATTTGTTTTGTTATGAAAAAATTTATCCAGAGCTCCCTTTTGAGATTGAGTTAATTCTTCTCTCTGTCTTTTTCTTTTTCTTTTTTGACTTCCAAATGGGTGTTTCTTACCAAGCATTATTACTCAAAAACAAAAACAATACAAGGAAACCCAATGCAATTTTAATACTTCAAACAATAAACAAAGAACAATATAACCTGGAATTTGAGAAACCCCCTTTGAGAAATCCCCCTCTCCACAGAAAGTTCACAAGGATTAAAATTTTAGATCAGCGAACTTGAAGAGTCCGCCTAGAGCACTAAGCGAACTTGAAAAGTGGACTTGAACAGCACTAAGCAAACTTGAAAAGAAGACTTCAAGTCCGCTGTCAAGTCAGCGGACTTGAAGTCCGCTTAGTGCTGCAGTGCACGGACTTCAAGTCCATTGAAGGCCAGCGGACTTGAAGTTCGCCCAGCCCAGCAATGCACTAAGCGAACTTGAAGTCTGTAGTGGCCCTGAATAATGGGCCCAGGGCAGTCGCACTGACTGCCCCCCCTTCAGGGCCGGGCCTGGTACTCTCACTATTAATCAGGATCATCAGATTATTACCCTTGGCCTATCCTCCTACCTTAATAATTTTATTATTGGCCACTCCTTTCAAGGCATGGATGGATATTTCTCCATTGACTTCTATGCCCTTGTCGCCCCCATCTTCTTCTTCCTCAATCTCCTGGTCACCACCTTCATTCCCTTCTAGCAGTAGGATCTGCCTCTTGCAAGGTTGGCCAGGGTGGTACTTGTCCCCACACCTAAAGCATAATCTTGCTAACCTTCTTTGCTCCCTCAATTGATCTCCCGAGGGTGCTATGCTTTGACCAGCAATTCCCTTCACCCCGCTAGTACCCCTGCCTACTTCCCAGTTAAAATACCTCCTTATGCCATTTTGGGTCCCTGCCACCATCCCCTTTGTCTGTTGTCTTTGGTTCTTCAACAAGACTTCTACTACTAATTCCTGTAATCGGGCATCTTCCAATGCTTGAGCTACAGTTTGGGGTCTAAGTACCTTTACCATTACTCTTAATTCATCATTGAGGCCACTCAAGTAACTTGACACAAAGTAGGCTTCAGTTAGATAGGGGTTGTGTTGAATCATGTAAGACCTCAGCTCCTCAAAACATTTCTGATACATCTCCACACTTCCCGATTATTTGAGCTTGTTGAACTCTTCCACAATGTCAGCCATACTTCTTTCCCCAAACCTCCCACATGGAGCCTCTGTGAACTCCTCCCATGTCTGGTTTCTCCTTAGCCGTATCACTCCTTGATACCAGGCATCAACCTCCTCATTGAAGTAGGCGGCTACCAGAGGTACCTTCTGCTGCTCTAGGATATTATGCCATTCGAACAGCCTTTTGCATTTCCTTATCCACCACCGTGGGTTAATCCCTTCGAACACTAGAATCTCCATCCTAGGGAGAGGAAACCCCTGAGATTAATGGTTCATCGGGCCCCCAGGTCCCCTTCCCAGTATTCCTTCTTCTCTGCCACCTTGGTTAATCTCCTCCTCCTGTATCTCCAGCTCTCTACCAACCCTGTCCCTCTGAAAGATAGGGTCTATCCCTTCCCTCGGAGGAAAATCAGGTGCTAGCCTTATCGATTGTTGTCGGCCTAACATGGCCATGTATTGTTGCATTTGTGCACCCAGTTCCTCCCGTACCCGTGTAATGGATCCTTCCAACCTCCTTTCCATTCCATCCATGGCATTCTCCACCCAGCGATCCAGCGCAAGGATCGCCTCCTGGTTCTAAGTCGTACCCAGCTCCAATTGCTCCATCTTATTTTGACATTCCGCGACCACCACCCCAGTTTGCTGCAACTGGGTTTCGAGGTTCTTCATACGCATTCCCTCTGCCATAAGTTATCCTTTCCACCCACTGGCCAAAACAGAGCTCTGATACCAATATGTCACAACCCTGTTGTGACTACTACAGCCTTACCACAATCCCGAGGGGATTGAGAAAGAAATTCAGAACTCCACTTGGTATGGAGTCGTCAGAAAGAAGAAGAACAACAAGGAATTTGAGAGAAAGGAAAGGAGAGAGTGAGATAGTCGGGAGTAACAGAGAGAGAGAGAAAGAGAGAGAGAGGCCAACTGGAGAATAGAATCTTCTTGATTGTTAGCATGTCTCTACATCGCACGGAAGGTACCTTTATAAAGCCGTTGGAGGATATATTCCCCTAACAGGTGGGGCCCTCTCCCTTAACCGTGTAACAACCTTGATTCTAACCAACCTACGGGACCACCTAGCACCTAAGGCTACAGCCAAAATGAACATACAATTTAAAGGTCTTAATGAGCAAAATTTAAAGTAACGACTCTTAGCAAACTGCCTTCGTGACATTATCCACCGCCATTAGCACCACCAATAGCTCCTTTTCATAAATGCTTAGCCTAAGGTGCCTAGTGGATAAGGCTTGGTTGAGGAAAGCTAATGGTATACCTTCCTGAACCAACACTGCCCCAATACCATTAGCACTCGCATCTGTCTCAAGAACAAAAGGCTTGCTGAAGTCTAGCATGCCTAGGGTTGGCACTTCACTCATGGCTTGCTTGAGCTTACAGAAGGCTTCTTCTGCCTTGGAATCCCACTGAAACCCATCCTTTTTCAATAGATCAGTGAGGGGACAGCTGATGACAACATACCCTTTTACAAACTGACGGTAGTAGCCGATTAGTCCCAAGAATCCTCTCAATCCCTTGACATTATGAGGTCTATGCCAAGCAATCATTGCTGCCACCTTGCTAAGGTCAGTACCTACGCTTGCTTTTAATATAATATGCCCTAGATATTTAACATACTTCTGTGCAAAGGCACATTTTGACTCCTTAACATACAATTTATTGAATCTAAGAATCTCAATGATAGTTTTCAGGTGGTCTAAGTGCTGGGCAAAAGTGGGGCTATAGATTAAGATGTCATCCAAAAATACCAAGATAAATTTGTGTAAATAAGGTTCAAAAATCTGGTTCATCAATGCCTGAAAGGTTGCTGGAGCATTGGTGAGGCCAAAGGGTATTACTATGAATTCATAATACCCTAGGTGGGTTTTGAAGGATGTCCTGGGAACGTCCTCAGGCCTCATCCTAATTTGATGATAACCTGATCTTAGGTCAAGTTTGGTGAAAATAGAAGTATTTTTAAGCTCATCAAGCAAATCTTCCACAATTGGTATGAGAAACTTGTCTTTGATTGTAACACCCCAATTCCCAAGAGGGCATTACGTAACGTAAGATTCTGGGAATATTTTTTTTTTTTTTCCAACAAACAACAAAAACTCAACACAAACCGTACCCCGAAGATCCCGTTACACCTTTTCAGTATATCAATTATGAACCAATACACGACGACGCGACGCGATTCTAGCTTAAATGGGGTTGCCAACGCATCTCACCAGATTACGTTCCCACCTTAAGCATCCAGGAACCACCATACAATCCCAACTCCAAAATTTCACATGGACTACCTAGTCATCCTAGTGCAACTTCCCTGGCCAAAGGCCTGGCACGGAAACCAAGGCGGCTATCCTGATATGCATACCAGCATCAGATACCCCTATTATTCCGTCACGCCTTTGGAGAATTACGGCTACACTATCCAGACAACATCCTAAGCTGACATCTCACATGAACAACACTGTATGGACCACCTAATCGTCCTAGTGCAACTTCCCTGACCAAACGGTCTGGCACGGAAACCAAGGCGGTTATCCTGACATGCACACCAGCATCAGATACCCTTATTATTCCGTCACGCCCTTGGGGAATTATGGCTACACTATCCAAACAACATCTGAGGCTGACATTCCATACGTACACACAAAACTCAAGACAATGCCACATTTCACAATTCAATGCATCATATAAACAACAGTTTTATAAAATGCAATGCCAATTTCAAAACATTTAGGGACAAACCTCCCTCATAAAACCAATCGTCACCGGTTACCATTTCAATGCACAAAACCATTTTGCATGAAATCACACACATGTTCAGATAGAACAAGTACAATAAATCAAGTTTTGGGGGCAAACACTCACCTTGAACGAAACTCAGAACACCTCGAATCTTGTGCCCAACCTCAATTTTCGTGCAACGCCTCAAGTCTTTTAACCAAACCACCTCCTTACACGTCCTCATGCGCTGACCAAGTGCTCTGCGCGTGTAATGCTTCGCGTATGCTTAGAAAGCCCTCTATCCACTAAACCCGAAGCACTCTTGTCTAGCACAAACTTCTCACAATTTCGAATGAGAGAATCCTTAGCCATGAACCTCTATTTATAAGTTTTGGAAACTTAGCCACAAAGAAACATATATTCTGTAATCATTTCAAATATTCCAAAATCTTTTTCAATCATTCCAAATCTTCTAAGATTTTCTGCAATCATTGTAAATCTTCTAAGATTTTCTATAATCATTCCAAATCTTCTAATATCTTTTGCAATCATTCTAAAATCTTCTAATATCTTTTGCAATCATTCCAAAATCTTGTAAGATCTTCTACAATCATTATAAATCTTTTAAGATATTCTGCAATCATTCTAAATCTTCTAAGATTTTATGCAATCATTGTTATTCGAATCAAATCTTATTCAAATCAAATCTTTATCCAAATCAAATCATATCCAACAAAATCTTATCAAATCTTATCCTTAAAGTCATCATGAGCCTTCATCTTATCTTTAACGTCATCATAAGCCTTCATCCTTATCTCTAAAGTCATTTATGAGACTTTTCCTGAATCTCCCAAATGCCCCTAGTAAAAAGGTTTCAAGAATTACACTTTGGCCCGAACTTTTTAGATAATTGCACTTAGACCTTTTTCAACATGGTCCCCGGACTAATTTTTAATTGCATTTTAGTCCCTAAAAATGAACTAATTACGCTAATGCCCCTAATTTTTAGGTAAATTACACTTTTACCCGAACTTCAAAAATTACAATTTTACCCCTGACTCAGAAATTAAACTTTTATCTCCAAACATTCACAATCCCTTAAAACATCATATTTCCTCAAGTATCTGAATCTAAAACCTCGAGTATTACATCCCTTATGATCATTCGGTTTTCTCAACCTAGTTGATAGCTGCACTGGAAACTGTTTCCAATCCAACTTCTTTTGATGCCTAAAATCATAACTCGAATCACTCGTCTTTACTATTCCATTTTCCTTAATCATCTAGGGTCCAGGGTACTCCCTCTGGTCGATTTGGAAATTAGTTAACTAAATTCTCAAATTGATTTTCAGTTCCTTGAACTTACTTAACACTTTACAATATGGGGTATTACATTGATGGTCATGGCATCGAGTTAACGATAATCAACACAAAATCGTCATGAACTATTTTTCTTTTTGACAAGTAACACAGTTGATGCATATGGGCTATGGCTTGGTTGGATGATAGACTTTTGTAACATATCCTTAATGAGCTTTTCAATTTTGGTTTTTTACCTAGGTGGGTAACGGTAAGATCTTAAATTAACAGGCTCTGTATTTGGTTTAAGGTGAATGGCGTGATCATAGGGTCTCTTGGGTGATAGGGAGTTTGGCTCGGAAAAAAGGTCCCTAAATTCAATCAAAAGCATGTTAAGAGAATTGATTTCTTGTACCTTCCATGGTTCTTGTGAGTTGTTGTTCACAGTTACTGCCAACTCTCCCTCTTGCTCCCATTTCTATTGAGTGGGTTCCATAGCATGTATGGAAAATAGCTGGGCTCCTAAGCATCCTTTGCAACCTCTTTCTCGAGATCATTTTACACATCCCTAACTCATGGCTGCCTGTTAGAGTCTTTCTCTTCCCATCCTTTTCAAAGGTTATCTCCATTTTGTTGAAATCGAAGCTAATAGGGCTGACCCCTTTCATCCAGTCTACCCCAAGCACTACATCACAACCTCCCAACTTTAGTAGCCTCAAATTATCCACAAATTCTTCTCCTTTCATCTCCTAACAGAACCCCAAGAAAGAGGACTGACTCAAGACCTTGTTACCATTGGCTACTATCATTGAAAGAGGGTGAGAATTTGAGATCTCACACTCTAACTTCTTTGCCATGGCTTTGTCCAAGAAGTTGTGGGTACTCCCACTGTCAATGAGTACCACCATTGGGACATTATGGGCTCTCACTTCCACCTTAATTATCTTACTGATGGCCAATCCTTTTAAGGCGTGCAAAGAAATCTCCCATTTATCTTCTTCATCAACTTCTGGGGTCTCCCCTACCTCTTCTTCTTCATCCTCTTATGCTTCTAATAACAACAGTTGCCTTTTGCACTTATGCCCAAAAAAATATGTATCTCAGGACTTATAGCAGAGACCCGCTTGGCGCCTCTGTTCCATCAATCTTCCCCCATTGGCAGGGTTAGTAACTGTCGAAGGCAAGGCTAAGGCTCCCTTGCCACCCTGCCCCATATCCCTTCCATTTACTCTATTTCCCGACTGCCATCCACCAGTGATTACCCTCTTCACTTAGCTCCTTTGTTTCTTCATCAAGGCCTCAATTGTCATTTCTTGCAGCCTTGCATTGTCAGCGGCTTGCTCAACTGTCTGAGGCTGCATCATTTTAACCATTGCCCTCACCTCGTCTCCTATGCTACTGATAAAACTTGACACAAAGTATTCTTCAGACAAGTAGGGTTGGTGCGCCACCATTAAGGACCTTAGCTCCTCAAATTTGAGCTGATAGGCCTGTACCGTTCCTTCTTGCTTGAGCTTATTGTCAGGTCTTGGAGAACTGACTAGATATTTTAGAGAATGGGAGAGGGAAAATAGAGAGAATTAGGAGAGAGGAAGGAAGAACAGAGGAAGAAATTGATAGGATAGTGATATTACTTCTCAATGAATATCCAATCGGGAGAGATAGCCCATATATAGCTGGGATTCTCCTCACGTGCTGTAACCGTTTACAGCTATAGGGAATGTACAAGCTTAATAAAGTAGCAACAAATTATGTACTACCCCCCACAGCAACTAACTAACTCAACCCAACCTTTCTTATCCAGCTCTTCTATTACATTTTATTGCAAAACTACCCTTATCCCCAACGGTACATGACAATTACCCCGCCCTTCAAAACTTTTCTTGTCCACAAGAAATATGAAGGAGGCTGGCCACACGCAGAAATTGGGTCAAAATGTCCGGGAGGTACTCCCACGTATTATCTTCGAAGTGTTGATCAGCCCATTTAATGAGAACTTGAGTGATTGGAGCACCTTGTCTATAAATCACCCTTTTGTCCAGTATAGCTATAGGTTCTCGGAGATGAGCTTTAGCTTAGGGGAGGTTAGGTAGGATGGAGCTTGCTGGCTGTGCGCCCACTGCTTTCTTGAGAAGCGAAACATGAAAAACTGGATGTATATTAGTACCTTCCGGCAATTCCAAACGGTATGCCACTGATCCTATTCGTGCAATAACTGGAAAAGGTCCATAGAACTTCGGATGTAATTTAGAACTGGGATGGGGAAGTAGTGTCCTTAGGTGTCCTGGTTTCAATTTGAGATACACGATATCCCCAACCTGGAATTCTCTTTCACTTTTTTTCTTGTCAGCAAATTGCTTCATCCTATTTTGGGAAGTAGCTAGCTCCTCCTTAATTCCCAGCAAGGCTTCCTGCCTTTGCTGTAGGTATGTGTCCAGAGAGGCCACAGTTGAATTATCCGCCAGTGCCGGTAGGAGTGGGGGTTTGTAACCATAAAAGGCTTCAAAAGGGGACAATTTTATGGCTAAATGGCGGCTAGAATTATACCACCACTGAGCCATAGGAAGCCACTTATGCCATGTCTTTGGTTGCAGAAAACAAGTACACCTGAGATACATTTCCAAGCACTGGTTAACCCTTTCGGTTTGTCCATCCGATTCAGGGTGGTATGCACTAGACATCTTTAATTTCACTCCCAGCAACCCCATCAATTCCTTCCACAGTCGACTAGTAAAGATCTTATCCCTATTGGAAACTATGGCCTTGGGTGTTCCATGTAGTTTTACTACTTGGTCGAGGAATATCCTAGCCACTTCCTGGGTAGTGTATGGATGAATCAATCCCATAAAGTGCCCATATTTGGTAAAACGGTCCACGACCACCATAATGCAGTCTCTACCTTCTGATTTGGGTAGCCCCTCTATAAAATCCATCGAAATATCTTCCCATGGACCCCCAGGAATATTCAGAGGTTGGAGTAACCCAGGTGTTGCCACATTTTCTGGTTTGCACCGCCTGCAAGTATCACACCTGATCACAAATTCCATAACATCCTTCTTGAGTCCTGCCCATCGGAAGAGTTGCTTAACCCGATGATAGGTGTTTACAATACCCGAGTGGCCCCCTATGGGAGAGGCATGCAGTGCCTCTATAATTTTCCTTTTCAGCGCTTCCTCCTCCCCAATCACTAGCTTCCCTCGGTGTCTAATCATCCCATTACTCAAAGTGTATCCTGGTTTGGATGAGGGATTGATTACCAACTGTTGTAAGAGTTCTCGGGTCTTGTCACTTGAGAGATAACTAGCAGCGATCTCTTGGCACCATTTTGGAACAATAGGTTGAAATGGCAGCTGCACTTCCCTCTTCAAGACATCTTGATAGAGCATCTGCTACAAGATTTTCTTTACCCTTCCTATATTGGATCACATAGTTCAAACCCATTAATTTAGTCATACCTTTGCGTTGTAGTTGAGTATGCAGTTTTTGTTGTAACAAGAATTTGAGGCTCTCATGGTCAGTCTTGATTACAAAACTCCCTCCCTCAAGATAATGGCGCCATCTTTCTACCGCCATCGGCACTACCAAAAGTTCTTTCTCGTATATGCTCAATCTGAGATGTCTTGGTGCAAGGGCTTGACTGAGGAAGGCTATGGGTCTACCTTCCTGAACCAAGACTGCTCCAATCCCATTACTGCTGGCGTCAGTTTCTAAGATGAATTGTTTGTTGAAGTCAGGTAATCCTAGAGTGGGCACTTCACTCATAGCCTACTTAAGTTTGCAGAAAGCCTCCTCGATTGTGGCATCCCACCTGAATCCATCTTTTTTCAGTAGATTAGTGAGAGGCCGACTAATTATGCCATACCCTTTAACGAACCAGCGATAGTAACCAGTTAACCCTAGGAATCCTCTCAACCCTTTCACATTTTGTAACCGAGGCCAAGACACCATGGTTGTAACCTTACTTGGATCTGTGCTTACCCCTGAACTGGAAATAATATGCCCAAGATACTCAACTTGTTGCTTAGCAAAAGTACACTTAACTCCTTAACATATAGCTTATTGATTCTAAGGACTTCAAAGGTGGTTTTCAGGTGATTTAGGTGCTGAGCAAAGGTGGGACTGTAAATTAAAATGTCATCAAAGAATACTAGGATGAATTGGCACAAATATGGTTTGAAAATTTTGTTCATTAACGCCTGAAAAGTTGTGGGGGCGTTAGTTAGGCCAAAGGGCATTACAAGAAATTCATAATGCCCTTGATGAGTGGTAAAAGCTGTCTAAGGAATGTCTTCAGGCCGCATCCTAATTTGATGGTAACCTGATCGGAGATCTAACTTGGTAAAAACAGAAGCATTGTTTAGTTCATCAAGGAGATCTTCCACAATTGGGATGGGAAACTTGTTCTTGATGGTCATAGCATTAAGTTGACAGTAGTCAACACAAAACCTCCATGACCCATCTTTTTTCTTAACAAGCAATACCGGTGATGCAAATGGGCTATGGCTGGTTTGGATGATGGCCTTCTTTAGCATATCTGTTATGAGTTTTTCTATCTCAGTCTTTTGTCTGGGAGGGTATCGATAGGCTCTTAGGTTCACTGGCTCTACATTAGGCTTAAGATTAATAGCATGGTCATAGGGTCGCTGGGGTGGTAGGGAACTTGGCTCGGAAAATAGGTCCTTATAATCAATTAACAGTATGTTAAGAGAGTCAAATTCATGTACCTGCCACGGGCTATGAATGTTATTGCCCGTTGTGTGTGCCAGCTGAAGTTCTGCCCCTTGCTCCCCGATGGTGACATCCTTGGTATGGATAGAAAATAGTTGAGCCACCTGTGATAACTTGCTCTTGAGTATCCTTTGTAACCTCTTACCCGAGATGATTTTGCATACTCCCACCTCTGGTTTGCCCGTTAGAACCTTCTTACTGCCATCTTTCTCAAAAGTCACTTCCATTTTGTTGAAATCAAAACTGATTGGACTAACTCCCTTTATCCAATCCACTCCCAGCACGACATCACAGCCTCCCAGCTTAAGCAACCTCAAGTCAGTTGAGAAATTTTCCCCATTCATCTCCCAATGGAAATCCCTACAGGCTGACTGACTTAATACCTTACTGTCGTTCGCAACTGTGACTGATAATGGCAGGGAAGGACTGACTTCACATCCCAATTTTCTTGCCACAGCTTCATCCAAGAAGCTATGAGTACTCCCACTATCGATGAGAACCATAATCGGATTGCTATTGACCCTTCCTTCTACCTTGATAACCTTACTATGGTTAACCCCTTTCAAGGCATGCAATGAAATCTCTCCTTGGTCCTCCCTCTCATTCTCTGAGAGTTCCTCTCCTTCCTCCTTGTCCTCGTCTTCCCCTTCCAGCAACAGTAGTTGTCGCTTGCACTTGTGGCCCATGAAATACTTGTCACCACATTTGTAGCATAGACCAGCTACTCGCCTCTGCTCCGTCAGTCTTCCTCCCTAGGCGGAAGTAAGGTTGGTGGACGGTAGAGCCAATACACCTCTTCCTTGGAACCCTCCTTCTCTGGGTGGCAACCTATTGCCAGTTTGCCAACCTCCCGTGATCACCCCTTTCGCCGAATTCCTTTGTTTCTTAGCCATGGCATCAACGATCATCTCTTGTAACCTTGCACTCTCGGCAGCCTGCTTCACCGAGTGCAGTTGCATCATCTTCACCATGGGTCTGACCTCGTCCCCTAAGCCACTGATGAAGCTCGATACATAATACTCCTCGGATAGCTGGGGATTATGTATCATCATCAGCGATCTAAGCTCCTCGAATTTTTGCTGATATACCTGCATCGTCCCTTCTTGTTTAAGTTTGTTAAGCTCTTCAATGATGTCTCGCATGCATTTATCTCCGAACCTTACACACAAATCTTCTACAAACACACTCCAAGGACTCCCCTCCTTGGCCGCGAGCCAACCTTGATACCAAGCATCTCCCGTATCATTCAGATAAGCAGAAGCCATGGTGATCTTCTGCTGATCTGGAATTTGATATAAGGAAAATACTCGTTCGCATCTTCTCGACCACCACCTCGGGTTCTCTCCTTCGAATAAAGGAATCTCGAGCTTCAACGTGGGGTAATTCGGATGGTGTCGATTAGCCGTCACTCCCGGCCTCCTTTCCCTTACATTTTCTCCCACTGTGTCCGTATCAAACTCGAACTCCGATGCTCCTCTTGGTCGAGGTTCTACCCCTACTCCTGGAAAAATGGGCTCCGTTCGGTCTCTCGGAGAAAACTCAGGAGAAAGCCTCAATGGCTGCTGTTGAGTGAACATTCGCACAATCATTTGCATTTGTTCCATCATTTGCTCCCAAAAGAGAGTGTTCTGCTCGTGACTCTCCATCCTCCAACGTTCCATTGCCTGGTCAATTCTGGAATTGACTCCCGCTCCGATCGATAGTTCCAGTGATCCCACTCGATTCTGTACCTCCGTTATTGCTGTCGTCGTCTGTTGTAGCTGCGATTCCATCTGCTTCATTCTTGTCTCGTCTGCCATGGTGGTCACCGACGCCCAAGAAGGATGCTCTGATACCAGAATGTCAGGTCCCGAAGGACTGACTAGATATTTTAGAGAATGGGAGAGGGAAAATAGAGAGAATTAGGAGAGAGGAAGGAAGAACAAAGGGAGAAATTGATAGGATAGTGATATTACTTCTCAATGAATATCCAATCGAGAGAGATAGCCCATATATAGCTGGGATTCTCCTCACGTGCTGTAACCGATTACAGCTATAGGGAATGTACAAGCTTAATAAAGTAGCAACAGATTATGTACTACCCCCCACAGCAACTAACTCAGCCCAACCTTTCTTATCCAACCCTTCTATTACATTTTATTGCAAAACTACCGTTATCCCCAACGGTACATGACACTTATTAAATTCCTCGATCACATCCCTCAAGTTCTTATCCCCAAACCTTGCACAGAGGTCTCCAGCAAACACATTCCATGGGCTACCCTCTTTAATCATAAGCCATCCCTAAAACCAGGCGTCTCCCACATCATTTAAGTAAACAGATGCCAGGGTGACCTTCTGTTGTTCCTGAACTTGGCATAAGGAGAACATCCTCTCACACCTCCTTATCCACCACCTCGGATTCTCCCCATCAAAGAGTGGGATCTCCAATTTCAGCATAGGGAAGTTCGGCTGGTTCCTATTAGCTTGAGCTCCTGGCCTTTTCTCCAACGTGTTCTCCTCCACCATCTCCAATTCATTCAAATTCCGACGTCCCTACAGGTGGAGGCTCCATTCCCACTTCGGGAAGGATTGGCTCCGACCTCTCCCTAGGAGGAAATTCAATTGAGAGCTTTACCGATTGCTAGGATGCGAACATCCTCATGAATTGTTGCATTTGCTCCATCACCTACCCCCTCAACAGAGCACTCTGCTCTCGATTTTCTTCACGCCATCTTTCCATCGTTTGATTAATTCGATTATCCACCCCTACTCCTACTGAAGATTCGAGAGCCCCCATCCTTGTCTACATTTTAGCCATTGTTGTTGATACTTGTTGTAGCTGGTTCTCCATTTTGTTTCATCCTCGTTCCATCAGCCATGGTGATGGCTTCTCAAAGATCCAAGCATCACCCAAGACACCGACTCTGATACCAAAATATCAGCTCCTAAGGATCTAACGAGAAATTCTTGATCAATAGATTGATCGAAGAAGGAAGAGAGGGGAAGTTGAGAGAGAAATTAGGGAGAGAAAGAGAGATAGAATGAGAGAGAATATTTAGAGAATTGTTATGATTTTTCATATCTGTCTGGGGAATGGATCAGCTGTATATATAGCTGGATCCTAACCCCCCATGTGCGGGTAACCACTTACAAACTGGGAATGTACAATCTATCCAAAGTAGCAACAAACTTTGTACAACTCCTTATAGCATATTCTACTAATTTGCTATTTCTTCCTTCCTATTACATTTAATTACTATATCACCCCCACACTATGCAGATACATGACACAACGTAACTCCAAAAGTACACATTGTGCATAAAATCTTGCCAGGATCTACTATTTTATCAAATTTTATTGCATTGCGTTTAGAATTTTTTAAATAAAATTTACATTCTATTAAAAAATATTAAAATTGTTACTTTTAGTTTTCTTTATTCATTAATAAAAAAAATTATTCATGATTTCAAATAAGTTCTGCCTCCACGGAATAATAGACCTGAATCTGCCCCTGGTTTTAACAGTAATGTACACTGGTTGGTAAAAAATAAAATGGTTAAGTAATCTATCTGATACTTTGTTTCAGTGTGTAGTTATCTAATTTTTACTCATGTACTCCTTGCAGCTGTATAATCTTCATCCCTATGCAATTGTCACCTGAAATAGGGCTCATGTGGGACATTGTATATCTGCTGTCAAATAAAGTCAATAAACATTTACATTGCCCAAATAAATTGCATCACGTTTTTAAAATTCTGATATGCTTGGTTCATTGAGGTGCTCAAAAACCAGTTTTTTTTTTTTTTTTTTTTTAAAAAAAGTGATTTCTCCTACCATAAATCTTCCAAAACTACCACTCCCACCCCCCACCCCCCAAAGGTCAAAGTGTAAGTTCACAAGAAGGAAAACAAACTTCAACACTAGCATACCTTTCTGACCCTCAAAATTTTGCTGATGTTCACCAAAGTATTTTTTATATTGCCATGCTATCCTCAATCCCTTATCCTGCAATTTGACAGAACATGTTATTCAAAGATTCTTTTTCATTCTGAAATACCAGAGAAAAAAGAGAGATGAGAAAGAGAAACCTGTTCTGTGTCACGATCACGAGATTTATCATCTTTAGACAATACTGGAGTGGGCAAAGTACCAAGAAAAGCTCTTGGTTCTCTTGATGGACCAGCGTAAAGAAGAGGTTGGTTGTGAACCAGTCCTTGAGACATGAAAGTCCTCAACAGAAGCATATGGTGAGGTGCTTCAGGGTCTTCCATCACCATGACTAAGCTTCCCAAAGCCAAACCACCTCCTAAAATCTCTATAAGACACATATATTCAGGGGAAAAAATGCAAATAAATTTCTCAAAAGGTCTTTATGCTAGGAAAACGGCAAACAGGATCATCACCATACTGTTTTCCAATAACTACTAAGGACTTGAAAGATAAAAGAGCGTAACGGGGATTACTGTCAAGATCTGGTATCCCAGATGAAATAAAGATTGCGCCATTTGGTCCGGACTTCAGTCCAGGGATCTGTGAAGTAGGTACAGCTGAAAAGTTGCGGGAAAAACTACTTGACCGAATCTTACTGGCAGACATGGCACCAACTTTCCACTACGCCTCTGGCGAACAACATGAATAACGGAGTTTAGTACAATCGTTACGCAAGGAAAACAGATGCAAGATGTAAGTGCATAGAGAGGCATTTCGTCGAACAATTGGTGATCAATGCTATTCAGCCATGTTCACCGAGAAACAAAGTTCCAACCGGGAATTAAAAAAAAAAAACAAACAAACAAGAGTATTTCACTGCGGTATAATTTATAATCGGACTATACATAACGAGGAAAGAAAAGGATTCGTACAGACCAAGTCGGAGCCTACTGGGGTCTTTGACGTAATAAGAACTTTATAGTTTATACTCGCAGCGGGGGACTTGCCAAGTTGCCAGTGATTTGATACCACAGCCACCGAAAGTTCATATGAGAGAGAGAGGCTCGAATCAACCGCTTCCGCCGGGAAGATCACGGGAACGCCGCACGCTGTTCTGAAGCCTCTTGCGTCCGGCGCTGCGCCGTTGCGTTGGGTAAGTTGCTGGTTGGGGCCAGCCCACTGGAGGTCGAGATTAATGGGCTTGGGCCTTCAAGCGACATATAATTCCGCTGCAAGCTTTATGGGCCCGACTTCTTTTATTTACGGGTAAATTACAGAAAAAATGCTATTTCGTTAGATTTGTTCTAATTTTAGAACGAATTTTCAATTCTAATAATTTATTAACCAAATTTATTAAATTTTTATAATTATAAAATGTCACTAGAAACAGCTGTTTTACTAATAATTTGGCAAATGAGTTGAACGATAACCTGACTTTTAATTAAAGAATTAGTAATAGATTGAACATAAATTGCTAAGTTATGAACATAAATTTTAGAAAATGTCATACATCATCATTCTTTATATTCAACTAACACGTCAAGTCATCATTTGACGATAAAAATTAAAAATTGTTAACATCTTATGATTTTAACAAGCTGATAAGTTTTAATTTGTTAAAACTAAAAATTTATTTTAAAATTATAACAAATTCAAAAATTTATAATTTTTTTGTAATTTACACTTTATTTATTAACTAAAGGGAAATATCTACGTGAGGCCCAATGGGGGCAACTGCCGCACTGGGTCAGATTTTTTTTTAAATTTTATTTTTACAATAATTTATAACTGAAAATAAAGAAATTAAGTTATATTATAGTTTACTATTAGAAATAAAAAAAAAAAAAAAGCAAGTATTGAAGAAACACAAGTATATAATGGCCCAGTATCCATCACAGCATTTTTACAATTTATTTATAATTTTATTTTTTTACAATGATGATGCAAAAAAAAGTAAAGTATTAAAGAAAATTGTGAAACAAAAAAAATAAGTACGGAAGAAATTTATGTTGAAAAAAATAAATAAATTAACAAAACAAGTATTGAGCAAATTGATATTGCACAACTTTTTATGGATCTCGGGTTAAGAATTCTAATAATGGATTATAATGTTAATTTTTAAAATCAAATTAGAAGAGTCTGCCTGTAAAAAAATATGTGTCAACCTTGAAATCAAGACAATTTATTCCAATTTAGTTCAATAAATTTGGTGATTAGTTGGAATATAATATAAGCAAATATGTCGGATTTTCTTTATATTGTTATCTATTTAAAACAAATAATAAGAAACTAGGAGGCAGTGATTCTTTTGTGAAAAAATAGGTTTAGACTGTGTTCTCTTTATTTTTTAATTTTCAGTTTTAATTTTTGAATTTATTTTCAATTTTCTGTTTTGGTAGTCTATTTTTAGAAAATTGAAAATGCGTTCTCTTTGTCATTTTGAAAAATTATTTGTCAAAACAGAAAATTAGAAAATGCGTTCTCTTAGAAATTTTAAAATTATTTTTTTAATGTTAGTTTATTCAATAAATCTGATTATTCAGTAAAGTAAAAATATTTAATGTTAATATATTATTAAAAAATATATACATTTTAAAGTTAATGAATTTTGTAATTTTTTTTCATTACAATAATAAAATATGAATAAATAAATGTGTTTTAAGTTTTAAGTTTATTTTGGATGAAAACACTTAAAATAACTTTTTGTTGTTTTGAGTTTTTTTATAATTTTTTTATTTTCAAAAATATATTTTTAAAAACAATAAAGAGAACGCATTTTCATTATTTTAGAAAATCGAAAACTAAAAATAACTTGAAAACAACAAAAAGAACGCAGCCTTAATGATTTTAAAAAGAAAGACAGACTTTAAGTTCATATTGGAAATGTCAATAATGCACATAATCAATATCAAAACAACTGTAAGACCTTAATGAATAAAGAGTAAAATATTAAGACAATTTTCTTTAGATAGTCAGAACAAACATAGTATGATTATCGAATTCGTCTGAATGCATCAATTAATTCTGTTCAACTTCTTCTACAGAAAAACTAGCATTTCTTGGTCATAACAAGTTTAAAGTTTTAAATAATCAAAATAATTTTCTTGAATAATTACAATTTATAGTATAAAAAGTTGTAAAGAACAATTGTAAAAACAAATTTATATTTTAATATTAATATTTTATTTTAAAATTATATTTTTTATATTTAAGTTTGGCCTCCCTAAATTAAAATTCTAGTTCCTCCCATGTATATATATTCATGTAAAAAAATTAAAAAAAAATCTAATTTTATATCACACGCTCTTATTTCTACATCATATTTTTTATTTTTTTAAATTAAAAATATTATTTAAATACTTATTTATGATAATTTTATAATATTCATGTACAATAAAATAATTCGTTATACTTTATATTTAAAACATCACCAATGAAACGTCGACGTAACATTTCCATTTGCATCTCTCAACACCGTTCAAACTTTTACACCTTGTCCCCTGTTTTTTTATTTTCACATCACTTATTAATCATCGAGACCCAGAATACCACAGCAGTAGCGTTAAAAAGGTCCTACGGCTACGAGATGCAGGAGGGCACGCTGGGCGTACCTGCGGACGGACGCGGTGGTCTTATCGAGGGAGAGGACGGGGAGGGGGAGGGGCGAGGGGGGGGGGGGGGGGGGGGGGGGGTAGTGCAGGAGGGTGACAGGTGTAGGGTAGAGAGCAGTGAAGGCCAAAGTCGGATAAAGGCCAGACCGTTAAATGTTTTATTATTTAGTTAGCAGCAACTGTCAAATCAAAGCAGAAGGTGACTTGGACTCTGATCTGACAGCGACCCAACGTTTGACACCGCCAAACCCCCAATTGCGATTGCACCTATTCCTCTTCCTATTATTCTATTCATTTCATAGCTTATGATAGGCTGTTCCACATTAAGTTCACACTCACTCTCCCTCTCGCTCTCTCTCTCTCTCTCTCTCTCTTACCTACCCACCACCCAGCCACTTCCTTATCTATAGGAGCACTTACTGCCCAATCTTCTTTCTTCTTTAATGTTGCTCCGTGTTTGCTTTCTCTTTTTTGCTATTTCAAACCATATTTTTTATCGTTTTAAATTCCAATTTGGTCAAGTCCATCAAAAGACATTAAAAGGAAAAAATTTAAGTTTTCCATATAGGTATAAGTTAAATTTTTAAATTTAAGCTGGGTTTATAAAGACGAGAGCATAAACATAAAATAATGTTGCAAGTCCAAAATTTTATAATTAAATTTAAACATAATAAAAAAAACAATAAATTCACCCTTTACCTTCCTTGGTTTGGGCATTAAGCACCTCATATGGTTCATTTTTTATTAAATTGGTCCTTTTACTCTTTTTTTTTTAAATATCTAAGACATCTTTCCTCTTACATTTTAATTGAAACAACGTTAAAAATTTGAAGCTTGTCTACAATAATCAACATGTGTGACGACCTAAAATTTTTTGCATCTTTATTTATAACTGGCTAATAACTTAAACGCATGGGCTAAAAATTTGTCCTATTATTATATAAGAGCGAAAACAAATTAAATATAAATATATATTTCAGGGGCATTTCCTTACTCAATAAAGCATCAATCAATCAAATATTACATATACATAATTAGAGCCCCTGATCACAACTCACACCTCAAAAATATTTTCAGTTAGAATTGCCCTATACACACAGAATCAAAAGAAAAGAATAATAATCGCCATAGAAACCATCTTTGAGCACCATTCTTCTCAACCTGGAATGATGGTAAAACAAAGTGAGCCACAAGCCTCAACAAGCATAATAAAAGAAATATGATACGGTTGTGACTAAATCTCTCACACTGAATACCACCCAACAAATGTCATGATGGAAATCAAAGTGCCATGCATGCCATGTATTACAACATGCAACCATCAATATAAATAAATAAACCAATGCACACAGTGGCAGTCCTTGAGGCCCACACAAAAATTGCACAACCTGAGATCCAAGTCCGCATACAAACCTGCCGCCATGGACTGAATAACATCCACCATATGGGCCTGAAGCCCTAGTATAAATCATTTGAGCCCGAGGCCCTGGCTAGCAGAAATATATGAGCCTGAGGTCTTGGCTAACAAAGATATATGAGCCCGAATCCCTAGCTAGCAAAGATATATGAGCCCACGGCCCTGGCTAGCATAAATAAATTAGCCCAAAGCCCTGGCTAACATAAATATAGAGTATCGTAACCATGCAATGCAACAAGTAATAAATGCAATGGTTTTTGCAGCATTAACATAATGACAAGGCCCCCGTAAGCCAAGCATCAGGCCATGCTACGCCTACGTAGGAATTCACACAAGCGAATGCTTTAAATGCATATGCTTGCTTAACATACATAAGTCAACACTCAGCAAGCCAACTATGTCATGCCAATGCTTGTACCCCCAACACATAAAAGCATGATCCCCAATGAATGAAAGCCCAGTCTCATGCACTACAATGCCATGCAATATGTCACATAATGGCAGAGCCAGTTGACAGTGACCAGGCACCGGTCGACAATCTATGACTAGGGATCAACCAATCGATGATCGTCCTCAGCCCAATCGACGATTAGCTCTAGTGTCACTAAATAGTCAACACGTCACCTGTAATACCCAGTATTTAATATCAAGGGTATTTTTGGAGATTAAAGGGTTAAAATGGAATTTACCAAAGTTTCGGGCCTAACGTATAATATCCGAAACATGAACGAAAGGCAAGGGTCCATGTCAAAGTAAGTCAAGGAAGGTAAAATCACCCAAATAAGTAGTATTTGAAAAAACCAAGAGATTCGCAAAGGTTTGAGGTCGAAAACACGCGATTAGGGACATACGACAAAAAGTGTAGATTATGTAAACTACTCGAAAGAGGTCGAAATGATGAATTTTTTAGAAGTTCTTAAGGGAAATGAATAGTTTGGAACTTATAGGCAGTATAGGAATTAATGAAAAGTTCAGGGGCTATTTGGAAAGGGCAAAAATGGTATTTCAATAGTTAGAGGGGCTAAATGTAATTTGGCAAAACCTGGCAGTGTGAACATTGCCATGGCCGCCAATCACCTCTCATCCCTGATTTCGGCAGTAGGGCAGCTGCTAGAGAGGTCGTGGGGGCTCCAGGGCTAAACCTAGGGCCAGCCCTTGGAATAGAATCAGCCGCAGGGGTAGTCGAACTTGATAGATTTTGGCCGTGAGAGTTGTCAGAAAAATTAAATCTTTTGGTTGGATATTTGCGGATAGAACCAGGCATGGTGAGGCCATTTAATGGTCTTAAAGGTGATAAAGACCTTGGATTGGACAGCCATTAGTGTTTAGAGGCTCGAAATTGGCTATAAATAGCTCGGTATGGCCGAGGGCTTCAAAAGAAAAGATGAGAGAAATAGCTCGTTTTTTGGCTTGAATTGAGCATCAACGATAAGAGGCTTTTCCTCCCCATAAGTTAAGGGTCGTTTCTGGAGTTTTTGGTGCATTTTGGTGCACGTTCTAAGCCTTTTCGAAACTTGGCCGGAAAGCGAGGTGGTCAATGGGGCCGGGTCTGTAAATGGCCAAATCGAGGCCGTCTGGTGATGGTTTCAGGAAAAAAGATGTGCCATGATGATCGACGAGATGAGGAAAGCAAAATGGGAGAAGAATCTAAGAACGCTGGTGTGTCGACGCCGGGGAAGATGACCGGCGCGTGAGCTGCAAGCGCTGGTCAACAAGCGCTGCCCACGCGCAGGTGCGTGAGGGTGTGTCCCTGGCCAAAAAATTCTGCAAAAATTCCCAAAAAAACAAGAAAAATTAGAGGATGGGATTTGGGCAAAAATATTTGGGTTTACCTTTAAAGTTTCTTGGGTTTCGCAACAAAGTAGCCTTGTTAAGAATTTCGTTAAAGCATAGGGGGATCATTAAGGCTCAAGATGGAGTATAAAGGGATCATTGAGGCTCAAGGTGGAGTATATGTGCCGTCATTTGAGGCTGGGCACGAGAATTGGGGATTTGTATGCTCTTCTAGGCAAAAATCAATTTTTTCTGAATTAAGATGAGTGGTTCAATTCCAGTCTTACCCATTGTCATGAAAATGGTTGGGTGTGTGTGTAATGGGTTCAAGTGAGCGGTTCTACCCTCTCGAGATTAGGATGCATGTGTTTAAACCAATTCCGACGAGTGGTTATACCCTCTGAAATTTGGGTTATATCGTGTAGGCATTTTACTTAGATACTTGTGGCATCGTATGTATATTGAACATGTGGTATATTGCATCAACTATTTTTACTTGTAAAAGAGTCGGTGCATGGCCTGTGATTTTTTATATCATCGAGGTATTGATTTTCGTGTTGTGGTTATGTCCGTAGGGGACAGGATGGGATCTTCTTGAGAATGGGAAAAGGTTAATCCTGGTAATCGAGTGACATGGTAGGGCACTTGGGGATTAAGTATGTCGCGGGAAGGTCAACCCCAAAGGTGTGTGAAATGGATTTTCCACGGGAGGTTGAGTATGCTAGGGAGATTTCTCAAGTTAGACGTGTTGCATGTTGTCGTTGTCTGTATATGCCATACTTGTAAACATTCATGCATTCAGTAAACTGTATCATGCCATCACTTAGATGTTTTATCATCTAACATGGGTTATGCCCCTAGAACATTCAACGTTTCAACTAGGGATTGCTGCGAAAGTGAGGACGTGGCCAATTGAGGGCCAACGGTGTTTAGTATGTTAGCTGGTGTATCATTTTGAGGCAGTAGTACTTATTTTAATATATGTATGAACGGTCGCATGATAGTGTTGTTATTATTTGGTAGCTTTGTAATACATATGTTGGTGTGGAAACACTATGTATGAATCTCGTGCTAGGCCACGGTATTTGATGTTATTTAATCCGCTGCGTAATACTATGTCTCGTTTAATTTAATATTATTGATCTTGTTAGTTAAACGGGCAAGATTGGGTTTTCAGAATCTTATTTGCATGTGAAGATTGTTCTTGAAATCACCGCAGGTGTCAGCCATTGTATGTGTCGGGCATGTTGAAGCATGTGAAGATTGTTCTTGATACACCGCGCGTGATGAACTTGGAAATAAAAAAATTCTCAAGAATTCCTTTATAGTGACACGCCTGTGTAAGGCGAGGTGTTACATCACCTCACCGGTCAACAGCTCATGCATCTATTTATTAAGATTCTCACTCGTGGGCAACCATAACCATAACCAAATCCCACCAATCCTCTATGACCCTAGCCCTGAATTAGGTTCGGCATCATTCCCAAAGAAACAGGGGCGATACAATACCCCGTAGGCACACAACAAATAAAACCTCAGTGAGTCTCATATTTAATTTAAATTAATTCATACTAATAAAATTCTCAATTCGTATAATTAATACACGAAATCGAATTGAATCAAGGAAATGCGTGGAATTCATAAAATGGAAGGAGCTCACAGAAGAAGTAAAGAGCTTGTCTCTATTTAGTAGATTTCAGTATTTTTACGCTCTCACACCACCAAATTAATACATGCTGTAAAATAATATAATCTCCCAAAATTAACAAAACTGCACCCAAAATTAAATTCTAACCATATAAAATTATTAATACATATTTCTCTACTTACCTAACTAATTAATCTTTGATTAAACCAAGTTTAATCTCAAATTTCTCCCACTTTCACAATCTCAACGCTATTTTATTCTCTGTAATTTCTCCTCTCTGTTTGCTATTTAATTTCTGCAGAAGCTCACTGAAATTAGCATTTAAAAAGGCAAAGGAGAGGCTACCAAAAGCTGTCGTGTGGCAGCCCAACACACCCCACTGCCTTGCCCAAAACAACTCCGTTTTGGGCAAGGTTTTGGCTAAAATTCAGCTAAAATTCTCTCCAGCCTACGCGCACCAAGCCAACCTCGAACCTGTGACTTGGCCTCGTGTGACTGTCCACGCTAGCCACCATCCTCAACATATAAGCGCACAAAATTAATTTTAAAGTGACCTCGCGACAGTTCCTGGAAATTATATTTAAACCCCATAACTTTCAAAAATTACCATATGCACCCCACTTATTAATAACACTTATACCCCAAATTTCCAATAATTTCATGCCCATTTCTCTAATACCAAAATAAATGAATATTTTCTTTGAACTTGCAAATATTTGATAATCACCTTATACGCAATAATTAATAATTATCAACTGTTCACTAAATTATTCAATTCCAATAAATCAAAAATCACTTCAAATTCAGAATTTAATAATTATTAGCTACTCCCAAATTATCGGGATATTGCAACACGCCTAAAGATTGAAGCTTTGTTTTTCAACAAATTGCCAATGACAAGTTGTTTTCTCTCCCTAAAACTTTACACATTCTGTTTTGTACTAATAGCTCCTTTGTGATATTTTTTATTTTTGGTGAACAACAAATCTTGTTGCTTCTTCAATAATTTCTACATTCTTATTTGCCAAAATTGGTTGCCTCTCACACCCATGTCTTAATATTGTTGATACCTCCTTATGTTTCACACTATATATGATGGTCCCTATTCACTCTATATTCAAAACATGTCCAATGACCATTCATAAACAAGAAAATAAAGACTAACATTCTTTATCCTTAAATTCAAACAACACCCCTTGGGTATGGAAAAAAGACAAAAACACCCTTGATAATTGAGAAATAATAATAATCTCCCTCGATGTTATTAACCATGCATCACTTTCCTCTATTTCCATGAGAAAGACAATTGTCAATCTTTTATAAATGCTCTTTCTCCTCCCTCTTTCTCCACTGTAATTATAGAAAAAAAAAAAACTAGTTGTGGTCAATTCATCACTATGCCATCATCGACATGTAAGAACTAAGATTTGGTCCCTCAATGGAAAGAACCTAGAACTAGGTTTTGCTCGAAGAAACCTGCATTGTTGAATTCCTTTGATGAAGGAACTTGCCACAAATTCCTTCAAGAGGTAGAGAGAGAGAGAGACTCATTTTGCCATCATTGTTGTGAAGAAAAACCACTATTATTGCCATGAAATTCCTTTTTCTTCTTCTTCTTCTTCTTCTTCTTCCTAAGAATTGAATTCTTTCTTTTTTGAATTTGATTATTTTTTCTACTTTTGTTGTAGATTGGTTATTAATAAAGATTGAATTACAACATGGGGCACTTTTAGATTTGTGTCCCAAATGCATTACACAAGTGAGAAAGCACTCAATTCAGCCAAAGATGCATGAATTTCAAGAAGGGGAAGGATTGTTAGGGCATAGTAATGTCACAAAATTTTCATTCAAGTCTCCTTATAAAACTTTTGAAGATTGTTTAAGGAAATTAAATAGAGAGGATGGTGTAGAGGAATGTTAAGGATCATTTCAAAGCATAATTATGATGTAGTTGAGTTATACATTGACTGGGAGGAATTCCCATCAAAGCTCTTTACTAGAGAGAGTTTAGTGATAATTGATTTACTTGTGGCATTCAAGGAAATGAGTTAGAAAGATGTTATTATAAGGGACCAAAGAAGGATGGAGGACCCAATAAGTGTGGGAGCATCTTCTGACACTACAAAAAAACTAGCACTTAGTAGCGATTATTTTTGTATTTAGTGGCGGTTTTCAAAACCGCCACAGATACAACCATCGCGCAGCATTTAACAGTATTTTTAGCAACCGCTGGTATAATCGTCGCTAAGTGATATTTTTAGCGGCGGTTTTAAAACCTTCGCTAAAATCAATTGAATTTAATATTAAATTATTTAATTAATTATAAAAAATTAATTTAATTATAAAAATAATTTAACGATGGTTTTGGTAATTTTTTGCCACAGTTTTGAAATCGCTACTATTTCCCGCACGCGAGCAAAAATCCCATGATCTACCGTACACGGGCGCACACGCAAAGCCACATGATCTGCAAAGCCACCTTGTAATATACTCGCGCATATTAATTATAAAGTAATCGAACCACTATTTTTCAGAATTCCCTTTGCACCCACAAACTCAAGTTTTTGAAATTACACTTGACCCCAAATTTAATAAAATAAAAAATAATTTTATTTTTTATTGAATTGAATTAAATTAAATTAATTAAACTCTCAAAACACCTAAAAAAGAGTTGACATATGAAATTAATTAATTGAACATAATTTTTTTTAAACTAATTAATTAAATTAAATTAATTAATTGATTAATTAATTAATTTAAAATAAATAAATTGATAATTTTAAAATAAATAAATTATTTAATTTAATTGAATTGAATTAAATAAATTAATTGATTAAAAAATAAAAATAATTATATTATTTTGTAAAATTTAATTTAATTTTACTTTTAAATTATTAATTTTTTTTAAATTTAATTTTTTATTTTGTTATTGTTGAATTTTGTGGTGGTTGATTAAAATCGCCGCAAAATTTATTTTTGAAATTTTTTATTAATGAATTTTGTAGCGATTTTGACAAAATCGTCTCTAAATTTAAGTTTTTGAATTTTTTTATTAATGAATTTGGCGTAAATTTCATTTTTTATTTTTTTATTGCTGAATTTTATGGCGATTGATTAAAACTGTCGCAAAATTTATTTTTAAATTTTTTTATTAATGAAATTTGCAGGGGTTTTGACAAAACTGCTGCTAAATTTAATTTTTTTTTTTAGTCCTGAATTTTGCAACGGTTGTTTAAAACCGTAGCTAAATTTAATTTTATAATTTTAAATTAATTAATTTTGCAACGATTTTTCAGAACCACCGCAAAATGTTAGATAAACCGTCGCAAAAAATTTATTTTATTGTAGTGTGATTTTTCGACAAACAATGATTATCTCATTGTTAATGACATTGATGATCGTGATTGTATAAGTATGATGATGATTTTAACATGCAAAAAGAGAGAAGTGCAACCCATGTCCCTCCTATTAGAGGCAATGTAACCCATGCATCTTCTACTAGTGGTATCATGACCCTTACTTGTAATACTTGAAATTTAGAAGTAATTTTGGACATCATTTTTTGAAATAAGGGTGATATGGTAAATTTGAAGGAAACAAAATCTATAAAGGATTGTTTTCAAATTTAAAAAAAAAAAAAAAGGAGGAATTTTCGAGAAAGGCCTAAGTGATATAAAATTTTAAACTTAAAGGGAAAACTATAATTTTTTCAAAGTTTTAAGGAACTCATAAGATCTTTCCAAAACTTTAAGGGGTTAACCTCAAATACCCAAAACCACAAGGGCTTTCATGTCATTTCTAAAAAAATGAAAGGTAAAGTTGTAGGGGCTAAGTGAAAGAAGAAATGAAATATTGGGGTTAAATTACAATTTCTAGAACTTACAGTGTTTATACTACAATTTCTAGACTGCCACTACTGGCCTTAAAATATATAGGGCTAGGGATAGGGAGATCATGCCTAAAGGATGAGGCTGAGGGTCCATGATAAGAGACCATTGATTGGTTGGAGTATGTAGTTTGGATAATGGAAATCAGCTATACAAAATAAAGTGTTTTGGATGAGATTCGAGCATAAAATTGATCGTGTTTTTATCAATTTTGAAAGGTTTTTGATATAGGGTTTTGATTCAAAGGTTATAGGGAAGAGATTGGAAGAAATTTGAGAGAAAAAAGTTATAAGGAAGCTATTGGAAGAAATTTGAGAGAAAATGGTTAAGATTTGAGAAAGTTTAAGCAATAAAGGGAAATTAGGCCCTCACTGGAAAAGCCATTTCGATGAGGGGGAAGATGCAAGTGGAGCGATTTTTTCTCTTGAAAAAGAAGATGAAAGAAAAGAGAAAAATGAAAAGAAAAGAAATAAAAAAGAAAGTGTAACACCACGCCTCGCTGGGCGTGTCACTATAAGGGTATTTTCGGGAATCATTTTTTTTTTTAAAAGAAAAAACATCATCGCGCGTAGTGCTTCATGAACAACCTTCACATGCACACACAGGATCCCGAAAACCCCAGTCTTGCCCGTTTAATTTAACAAGATCAATAATCTTAACAACTAAACGAGACATATCATAACGCAGTAGACACATTAACATCAAACACCGAGATTCTTACATAGTATTTCCATAACAAAATACGTAATACAGATAATCAAATGATAACAACGTTATCGTACAACTATTCATACACAAGTTGACATACAAAAACCCCAAAAGGTTACAACGACTAGCAATCTAAGCACCATTGACCTTCAACCGGCCATGTTCTTGCCCTCGCAGCAGTCCCTGGCTGGAACATTAAACGTTCCAGGAGCATAACCTAGGTTAGATGACAAAACATCTAAGTGACGGCATAAAACAGTTTACGTAATGCATGAAAGACATACGAGCATGGCATACACAGACAAAATGACATGCAACACGTCTAACTTCAGAAATCTCCCTGACATACTCAACCTCCGGTGGAGAATCCATTCCACACACTGTTGGGGTTGACCTTGTCGCGACATACTTAATCTCTCGAGTGCCCTACTATGTCACTCGTTCACCAGGATTAACCTTGTGCCATTCTTAAGAAAACCCCATCTCGTCCCATACGGACCCAATAACGACACGAAAATCAATGCCCCAATGACATGAAAATCACACGCCATGCACCGACTCTTTTACAAGTAAAAACAGTTGATGCAATATACCACATGATCAATATGCAAATGATGCCATATATACATAAATAAAATGCGTAAGCATAGCATCCCGAGTTTTGGTAAGACCGCTCACCTGAACTAACTACACTCACACCAAGACATTTTCAAAACAAGGGTAAAACTAGAGTCAAACCACTCACCTTGAACGTATTCGGATCGCCTCGATTCTTGTGCACTGCCTCGATTTGTGTGTCAAGCCCTAATCACTTGAACTTACACTCAACCTCGAGCCACTACACTTCCTAAACACCATATTTAATTAAGGAAGCATTAAAATCTATTTTCTCAATTTTTTCATAATTTCCTCTATTTTTCTCCCATTTTTCACCTCGATAATTCAAAAATAATTATCTGCTTAAACATTTTCCAAAAATTTTCAACATGATAAATCTTAAAATAAATCAACAAAAATTATGGAAAAGGAAATACCAAAAATGCCTCTGTCACGTGCCCTCACGAGCCTGGCGCGTGGGTGCGTGTGGAAGCTGGCGTGTGCAGCCATGCGCTACCGTCTTCTTCCTTAGATCTGGCTGCCAACGACTCATCCGATGGCCAAAATAAGGGCACCCCATTTAAGCCCTTTGCAAGTCGATCCGGATGGCATTGGTTTCAGGCTGAAAGGCCACCGGAAAGTGGCCCAAACGGCCAGTTGCAGGTCCGGCAAGGCAGACAGCTTCGAACCTTCGGCCAAGCTTCAAACGGCCTTTAAACGTTGCTAAAAAATCTCCAAACGCTCCAGATACCTTCCCCGTAATGCAAAGATCAATAGTCCCTTATTCTCTCTCTTCGATTCGACCTCTAACCCCTCCAGTTTGAAGCTCTATTTTTGCAAAAACCCTCGGCCCATTTGCTTCTATTTATATCCAAATTCCAGCCAATCATCGGCCGAGCTTGGCCCCCAAGCAAGCCCAAGCCGTATAGCACCTTCCCCAGGTCAGCCTTGGCCGTCCTATTGCTAGAAAAAGCCCTCATGTGTGACGGATTGCAGTTGGCTACTTCTCCTTCGTGTTCACACTATGAAGTTTTGTTAAATTGCATTATAGCCCCCTTGCTTCTTCCTTTGTCATTTCATCCATTTTCCTTGTGCCACCGAACTATCAAAATATACCACTAAGTCCCACAAGTTTAGTACATCTCATTTGACCCTCAAAATTCTCGAAAATTTATCGTTTTGACCTCCCTCAGGCAAATTTAGAAAATTGTACTTAGGCCCGATTGACTGTTTTGACCTTAAATCTCTTCGTTTTAACCCGAATTCGCTTAAGGGTTGTTTTACACATAAAATATTAGTTCTTAGCATGCTTCGTTGACCTTTCAAACGTCTCCTATATCGATTCGATTTTCTCAACCCAGTCGACAACTGTACCGAGAACTGTTCCCGATCCAATTTCTTTCACCACTAAAAATCATAATTCGAATCACTTGTCGATACTATACCATTTTCCTTGGCTATTTAGGGTTCGGGGTACTCCTTCCGACTGATTCGGCTGCTTAAAGTTGCCTTAGTGTACCCTATAGCCTCGTTTTTCTGAGAATTCCACTTGTATCCTTTATCAAATACCGTTTATACCCTTAATAATTTCCTGGGTATTACAGAAAGGAAATGCAAGATTGGAGGTCACCGAAAGTGAAGGTGTTGTCACAAAGAAAAATATCGAAGCTTGGATGCATGTAAATCACACACTAGACAATAAGGCATATGGGCATGCATGTGATACTTACATGTCAATGTGGAAAAAAAAAAAAGAAAAAAAATATAAAAAAATCCCAAAAAATTATTTTAAAGTAACATGTTTTAGGCAAGTTTGAGGTGTAAGAAGAATTTTGGGCATGTCAATCAAGATTGACACATAAATTGAGAAAGTGGGTTTTAGTCACTAAATAGCAAATCCTAATGTGAGTGGTTCGCCCTAAAAACCTATGTTTTTCGTACATATTGAGCACATGTGATGATAATTTATGTAATATAGGCATATCTACATGTCATATTTTTTGTGATGCATTATGGCCATTAGGTCCAAAGTTGTATGCCAATGCTATGGTGTCAATAGATTCATTTCTTCAACGCTATTATCGAACATTGTAAGTTGAGCTTTTATTTCTCATATATTACCCCACACTAAGAAGAAGTATGTGTACCTCCTGCAACAACAAGAATAAAACAATAGGTTCCCATGCTCGGAGCATTTCGACGTATAGGTTTAACCACTTCAACTCCCTATTTCTAGCATGCTATATTTATTCATTTCTCTCGACGGCAAGAATGTGAGATTACTGGTAAGCCATATGCTTTGCAAACCATATTCCACTTGTTGGCATTTCGTTGCAGTTGTTTCACCCTTATGAAGAGGTGCACTTCGATACCATTGGTTGGGTTGGCGAAAGCAATGGCACCACATTCTCATGGGGGTGTTTTAAAAAAAAAAATGAGATATATAAATTTTTGCTTGAAATGAGGTTTTAGTGAGTTATAACAAAAAACCTAAAATGGAAAATCCAAGGCATGAAAGATATAAAGTAAGAATGAAAAATAACACAAGAAATTTATAGTGGTTTGGCTTGAAGAAAAAGTAAGTTATAGCCTTTTGACTGTTCTCAACCAGCTTACTCCACTACCTTAACTCCTCACTAAGGATTTCAAAATCTATTAAAATCTCCTACTTTATCAAGTAGGCAATGTAGCATAAACCGCTAAGAATTGCAACCTCCTACTTTACCAAGTAAGCCACTCTAGCACAACCACTAGGAATTACAGAAAAGAATACAAATAAAATTATCTGAGAGTTGACACTCTTAGTTACAATATCTCTCAAACAAAGATACAAAGGCTAAAATAGAATAATATAAATGATATCTATAGCCTTTTGAGAGAAAAATGAAAGCTTAAACACTAATGAAAATGATTAATACAATAGTAAGCTCTTAACACTTCATTTCCATTCATTAGCTTTCTCCAATGCTTCCTTAGACTATATTTATAGACTTCTTCAAGGCTTGAAGAAAAAGTAACCATTATTGGCTATTGGAGGCTGCAAAAACTCCATTACAGAATGTCAATGAAGGAAACGATCGAATTTTATTTATCCGGTAGATAGTTTTCTTCAACAAAATTTAAAGCACATACTGGTTTTGGGAAAACGGTCAACATTAGCATAAAAATGGTCTACTATTTTGATAACAAGTCAACACTATACAACCACTGTCGACTGATATTGAACTTTGAAACATCCGATTAGGAGCATGAAAAATACATGTCGATAGTTCTAGAGAACAATCAACTCTTTTTGTTGTAAGGCCTAAAACAATCGATTCTTTTGAAAAATAAGATGATAGTTTAAGCTTGATTCAATAGCCCAAAAATCAAACGCACAAAACGATTGATAGTTCCACTAACATGGTTAACAATTTTGGCTTCAAATAGAGTATTCATGATATGAAAAATATTTTGACACTCTTAACGCATTTGATTTCAAAATAAAATAAAAAACATTTGATTTCAAGATAAATATAAAGGATTTTGTAAATATTGAAAGCATATATATTCTTTGGCATTGATGAAATGATCATTTTCCAATTTCAAAAATAAAATATAATTCATTTTCAAATGCCAAATATATAAAGTTTTTCATCATCAAAACATTATCAAAAGGCAAAACAACACCACTGATGTCCAATAGCTTTGATAGTAATGGATGGATCTACTACTACCTCGTACATTGAGAATAGCAGAGCAAATGATGGTATAACAATGAACATCAGGATGATACAAGGAAATGTGGGTCGAAGAATCTCGATAATAGTTCCATGAACAATCCATTGTTGGATTGGATTTTTTTTGTATCTATCACACAACAATACATGTGATTCAGTGACAAAGGGAATATGACATCAGGGATAGTTGACTTAAATATGACATCAGGGATAGTTGACTTAAATCCCCCCTAGTCCAAAAGTGAGGGATTATAAAATGATATTCATGCAAAGGTAATTTTATCCATGTGTTGCTAAACATAGAGGAAAATCAATGGCATCATTTGCATCCACACTCATGAAAACCATTTTGAGCCCTCAATAAATGATTTATAATGTTCAATTTAGAATATTTTGTTGCCCATAAAAATGTTCAAGAGAAGGGTGAACTGGGTTTTCCAAAATTAATAATTTTAACACTTGTTGAAAACTTTTAAATTCATGATCTAGTTAAGTGGTGATTGAAATATAAATAAGCATAATAAAATCAAACAACCACAAAGAACACAAGATATTTTTGTAGAGGTTCGACTCTTTAAAAGCCAACTCTTCTCTCCTAAGACTAAGCGTAAGGGTATCACTAGGAAAAATATAACACTACATTTTAATTGAAATTAGAATCGATATGCAATCAATTGCCTAAGCAAGAACCACTAGCACACATCTAGTAAAACAAACCCCTTACACAACAAGTGAATAGAACAACAAACTTACAGCCAAACACACTTTCAAACAAGTCACCAAAGATTGAGAATTCCACCAACCAGCACATTTTCAGCACTTGACTTTCTCACTCTTGTTTGAATTCTCTATCACCAATTTGTTTTGTATCTTTGAAGCCTTCATACTCACTCTTTATATATATGCATCTTCAGAAAACTAGTTGTTACATAGAGAGGCATAAAATGATTTTTAAATTTAAAAACATTTCAACCTTTTTCAGTCTCCAACAATAGTTGTAAGGATCATGGCTAACACCACACATAAGAGAAAAATCATTGTACAAAAAGATAATCTAGAAAAGTTGGGGAGACAACCTAAGAACAAAATTAGCTATAATCTTTTTGAGACAAAAAGCTCAAGTTAGAGACAAGAATCTACAAAAGTAAAAGTCAACACACATTTTCTTTAACAAAATATTTTACCTTTTTGCATGGGGAAATCAAGCCATGATTTTAAGGTACAAGGTAAAAACATAATTGAAAAAATATACCTTTGGTGTGTAACAAAAAGAGATGCAAAAAACAAGTACATTCAAAAACGATCGTTGAACTTCGATCAACCTAAGGCACAACTTTGATAGACTGAAGTTGTCCAATAGCCAACGTCATAACTTCAGTAGAAGGCTAGGTTGACCTAAGACATGAGGCCAAACTTTCTGGCCAACTTTGGCCGACCGAAACTAAATTTCAATTGCGCTAAATGGCATACAAGAAGATTCAAAAAAATTTCCTTACTTCAATCGACTTAGACTAAACATCAATCGACCTAAGAGACATGGACATGAAAAAAATAAGATTTTTACTTCATAATAGGCTAATAAAATACATTGATATCATAAAAATATTTTTGTTATCATCAAAATCATATTTACTTACCCTTGAGCTTAACATGTTTAAATGTGTCAAGTGACTCGAGTAAAGGAAAAGAAAAGATGAATGAATGACCACTTCAATGGGAGGGGAATTTTTATAATTTTGAACTTAATTACCATCATAGTTACATTTTCATGGGAATTCATAATGTAATAATTTTTATCTTGTCATAATTACTTTATAAAACCTTGTGATGCAATGATGAACATCTTTTTGACGTGACATAATAAATGTTACATGCCATGATTATTACATTTATGATTTAAGCTTGATCTATGCCATTTCTTTGTAAGCGTTATATTATTTAGGAAAAATTAGGTGTTTAAAACAAATCCTAGTTTTCCGAGGTAATGGCATCCCTAAAAAGTGAGGTGTTATAGTACCTTTTCTAGTAATGGTGTTTATATAGATGAGGGCAAGTAGTTATATGATTATATACCATTTGATGCAATAGGCAAGGCAAGAGATAATGTTAAGGAATGAGGAAGAAAGAAGCAGGAAATTGTATCGTAAATTTAAAGTGAAAAGAGGTGTAGGGGAAAGATCAATATCTTGCCATTGACATGATGTTCAATTTTGTACATGCTTTTATGAAGGCACTGATTGAATATTCTATTCAAAATGGCTTTGAGTTTACAAATATATTAAGAATGAGAAGGCTTGAGTGATAACAATTTGCAAGTAAAGATGTGGGTGGAGAATATATGCCTAACCCAAAAAACACTAGGCAACTTTTTAAATCAAGACTTTACAACCCAAGCACAGTGTAAGTAGGGCTACAAGTTGAGAAGGGTTGTTTCTTGAGGGCTTGCAAAGAAATAATTGGCATACTTTAAGGATCAATGGACATGGATTTAAAGGGCTTGATGGGTTCATGTGAAAAGATCACAATGTTGAAATATCCATTCACATGAAAACAAAAGGATGAAACAAACACTAAAAATGATTATGGGAGAATAGGTTAACTAATATGGCATGTTGTTGGCACATGCACATATGTTGATGGAGCACAATATAGGTTTCCTTGTTTTACATCTACAATCTAGATGGAGTCTTGGATGCATGTTACATATGCATGGGAAGGGAATATGTAAGGATGGATTCAAGTTGGTGTTGAGCCAACTTGCTTATATTAATTAAGTTTTGATACTTATATTAATTAAGTTCGTGTCCTTGGTACTGGCAGAAACTATTATTTGTCCAGCAGGTGGTCAAAGATAAGTTTGGTTGGAAGGTGGGGGATGGCAGTCGTGTTTTTCTGTGGTATGATAAGTGGCACCCCCTTAGGATCCTTGCCGATCGTTTCTCCTGCCAGCTCTCCCGGCGGCTTGATATCTCGATTACAGCTCGTGTCTCTGAAATCATTGTTGATGGTAGGTGGGAGTGGCCGTCAGACTGGACATCTCCATCCCTAGAGCTTATCTAGCACCGGATGCCAAGCCCCCCCTAGGGTGGGTTGCCACGATGTGCTCGTTTGGACCCCGGCTTAAGATGGTGCCTTCTCTGTTAAATCTGTCTTACAAGGGTTGTCACAACAACGAGACCGGGTCCCTTGGTATCGGCTTGTGTGGTTTGGGTATGGAGTCCCTGCGCATTCATTTATTCTATGGTAAGCAATTAGGGAATGATTATATACTCTTGACCGTGTTAATCTGTTTCTTCCATTTCCCAATAGGTGTTTTCTTTGCAGGGCAGAGTCCAAGAGTCACAACCATTTATTCTTTGAGTGTTCTTATTCTAGACAGGTGGTGTCATTTTTCCAACATGCAATGAAGTTCTCATGGCCCTGGCGTCAATGGGAGATGGGGTCTTATTAGTGGCAACTCGATGGAAAGGTAAGAATCCTTGGCATGTTGCTAATCGTTTAGTTTTACAGGCAATAATAGTATACTTTTTGTGGTGTGACCATAACAACTGGTGTTGGAGAGATTTCGAGCAATCTACGAACCAGCTCGCCCAGCAGATATAGTGTGCAGTGTGGGTTGGTCACCATCTATTTTTCACATACTCTATAGAGTTGTGCGCTTCGACATGTCAGGCGGCTCCCTACCGACCAGCACTCTTGGCTTAGGTCTATATATTGACGGTTATGGTCCTGAGTGTGTGTTCCTGTATTGGTCCTTGGGACCAGTTGATACACGCTTATCCTCCTAATCATTGGTTTCTCTCTGTTCACATTGTTAGCTTGGTAACTCTTCCATAGCTGCCTTCAAGTCTGTTATTTGCTCCTGGTCTTCTCTTTGACCACGATGACGTGTTTTGGAGCGTCTTTTGCCTTAGACTATTGACTTCAAGCTGGAGTTGTTATTTTTTCTATTCCATGTGTTCTTTTTATGTTATGTTGATCATGTCGTATGTAGATCTTGAGTATCTGTTCCCACTTATGTGGGTGTGTTCTCTAAGAGATGCCCTAGATTATGTTCTGTACAGACATTTTAATTATATCTATATATATCTCTTTTACTTAAAAAAATAAAAAAAACAAAAAGGGTATTTTTAATATACAAATTATAGTATTTTGATGATTAATAAAAAAAAGTATTTTTCCTAAATATACTAATTCTAGTGTCGAATTATTTTTGATTAATTTATAAAATATTTTTTATAGCATATGTATTACCAAAAATATTATTTTCCAATAAAAATATTTAATAAATAATTTTAAATACATAAAAATTATTTTAAATATTTTTTGCAAAATTTGGATCGAAAGTCGACTCTTAGAATAAGAAAAGTCGACTCTTGATACCCAACAATCAATTTTTTTACTGTTACAAAATCTGTTAAACGGATGCTAGCGTGGAAATGAAAGCCAACTCTCGTTCAAGCAAGAGTCGACTCTAGCCCCAACGGTTAGAATTTTGACCGTTCCTCAAGTGACGCTACAATAACGCTATAGTAATTTTCAGAATGCTTATAAATACCCCCAAACTCATTTTTGAGATAACCAAGTGTTCGCATTGCATATCCAAAGCAGTCGAAAGATCTCAAACGCTCTCAAGTTATCATCCAAACAATTTGAGGCTCTCAAAGCATTATTGCTTATCAACTGAAAAGCCACAAAACAATAGGAGAAAAGTTCTTTAAGTTCTCTACGGCAAATTCAAACTTCTCCATTTGGGCTTATAAATTTATTTATTTATTTAAATATTATTATCTTGTATAACTTGCTTTTAATTGCTTATTTGTGCTCAAGTGTGGACAAATTATTTGTAAATATTTGAATTATCATAAAAAATTATACAGGTTTCCTAGAACCAAAAAAATCTAAGTGAATCTAGTTTCGAATGTAAGTGTGTATCTAGAACCCGTTATAATTTAAGTGTGTATCTAGTTTTCAAGGTGAGATAGTGTGAAAATCTTCGTAAAATTGGTTTAGTAGAACCCCAAGGGTGGTTAGACCTTAAGCGAGTGGACCAGATATGTGTAAAGATACCGAACCACTATAAATTGTCTTATGCCTCATTTTATTTATTTTTATTATATCTTATGACTTGTATTTTTTATTAATCTCAAACATAATTTATTATATTTATCAAATATATATTCTCCAATAAAATCATTAATAAAAAATATTTATTAAAATTAAAAAAAAATTAATTACTCAATTCACCAACACTACAAGAAATGTAAGATTTAACGACGAAATTTTTTGCGATGGATATTTATGTCACTATATAGCAACGGAACAACGATGAATCACCAAAAAATAATTTCGCAAACTTAGCGATGGATTAGCGACAGAACGGTATTTCATTGTTAAAGTCATAAAAAAATTTAAAACAAAAGATTTTTTTTAAAATTAGTGACGAAGATTTCATTCTGTCGCTAATTTTAGCGACGAAAAAGTTTTTCCATCACTAAATTTTAAAAATAGAAAAGAATTTTTTTTTTTTTGTAATTAGCGATGAAAAATTTATTCTGTCGCTGAATATAGTGATGGAATATTTTTTCTGTCGCTAAGAATAGCGACCGAAAAGCTTTGTCACTAATTACATGAAATCTTTTTATTTTTAAAATTTAGAGGCTAAAATATTAGTTTGTTGCTAAAATTAAGCGACAAAAATATTAGTCAATCACTAAATTAAAAAAAAAAACTTTGTAGTTAGCGATGAAAAAAATTATCCGTCGCTATTCTTAGCGACGAAAAAAATATTCCATTACTAATTACTTGAAATTTTTTTATTTTTTATTTTTTAGTAATAGCGACCGAATTATATGTCTGTCGCTAATTTTAGCGATGGACTAATATTTTGATCGCTAAATTTTAATTTTTCTTTTAGTTTTTGATTTTTATAAATATATTTAAATTATTATAAAAATATTTTTAATTTATTTTAGTGACGAATGGGTAGTCCGTTGCTAATTTGAATTTCTAATTAAATATATATAAATGTAAACTAAATCTAAAAAAAAAAATTGAATGTTTAAATTTACTATTGATACTGTACTCATTATTTTTTTCTATAATAATAATTTATCCTGAGTTAACACTTAGAATCGAAACATTGATTTTGTAATAACTTATTAAATTAAAAATAATAATACATCAAATATAATCAGAATATATATTTCTTATATAGTATACGTCAAACACGACCTTATTTAATAATAAATTTATTCATTTAATAATATATCTTCATTGTGTAATATATCCATTTGGTACTTAATTAATAAGAAAAAATATAAAATTATATAAAATTTAAAATAAAATATATACAAATGTAAACTAAATCTAAAAAAAAAATCAATTGAAATTTATATTAAATATATAATATTTTACTGTTGGTACTGTACTTGTTACTTTCTTATTTTTTTGCAATGGTTGAATGTATAATAATTTACTATTGGAATGGTTTACTGCTCCTACCTAAGACTTTGTCCTTTTGGTAGATGAATTAAGCATAACAAAGTAATGAGATGGTAATGAAGTACATATGGAAGCATGATCACTTCTTTTAGGAGTTAATGTTATTTGAAATCATTTTAGATGTAGAACAACTATAGAAGTTGATTGTCAAAAAATATAGTTTTTACTCAAACATTTTATGGTCTTATAAAGTATTATTAGAATAGCGATATAAATGTAAACATTTTATAGTTTTCACAATAGCATGATTACTTCTTTTTTCTTTTATGTAATAATATATTTAGTATATGCGGTCGCTGCCTGAAGCTCCATCGGGCCTTTGGAAAAATGTTTTAATACAAATGAGTTGAAATTAACTTAATTTCATATGATTATGATATTTATCTATATTGTGTTTGATTAATCAAACATTGTAATGTTTGTTTGATTAATTATAAATATATAAATTAACTTAATTTCATATGGTCGAGGTGACATGAAATTTAAAAATATAATATAAATGAGTTGAAATTATTTTTTGAAATTGAATAAAATTATGAATCAAATTATACATTAACGTTAATATTTTATGTTCTTGTAAAGTGACACATATATGATCCTAATATAGCACTTTAATTAATCACAAGAGTTATATGTAAATAATATAAATTGTAAAGAAAATACAAAAAAATGTTAAATATAAAATTATAATAAAAAATTAAAATATATATAAATGTAAACTAAATCTGAAAAATATTTTTGAATTGAAATATATATTAAATGTATAATAATTTACTATTGATATTATACTCGTTGCTTCTATTTACTTTTTGAATTAAGAATAAGAATATCTATATAGTATTCAAATATGACCTTATATTTAATATATTTTGTATTATTTTTATAAAACATTTATTCATACAAATATTGTTTATTCATATAAACATTGTTTAGTATACTTAGAATTATTTTTGTGACATTTTTATTTAATATTTGTTTAAATACCAAAAAATAAAAAAAGAAAATTTAATATTATATTTATAATTATTAGATTTATAATATATCAAACTATTTTACTATAATTATTAGATTTATAACATAATAATATTCTTAAATAAATATTAATTTGATTCAATAATTTAAATTATTTTATTACCATATTTTATATTATTATTTCAAATTACTATTTTATTAGTTATCATAATCATAAATTATTTTATTTTTATCAATTAAATAATTAATAATATTATTTTCATAAATTATTTGATTTTTAGTTAACAAATAAATTTTTTTTTTTTTTTAAAATATGGGTGAAAGATACCCCTGCCTTTTCCCCCAAATCCCCAAATATTTAACCCTACCTTACCCCCCCTCTCTCTCTCTCTCTCTTTGTGAATTCCCGCCATCAACCCATCCATCGCCGCCTCCACCTTCGGTCGTTGCTGTTGTCACCACCTCCGATCGTCGTCGCTGCCTCATCTTCCGTTTTTTGCAGCTGCTTCTGCCTCCAATCATCGCTGCTGCCTCAGAGCATCTTGCTATTGCACTTGCAGGTATTATTCCAATCATCTCTTCCATCCACTTGCAACTGTATCGTTGATTCTAGAATTTTTTTTTTTTTTTTTTTTTACAACCTGGGGTTCGGGCAAGGTTCAGGGTAGAGAGAGCGAGAGGGGGGGGACAAATGGAGAGAGAGAGGGAAGGAGGGGGTTCGGTGGGAGCGACGACCGGTGGCCACAAGGAACGTGGCTGTCCTCGTGACCGTTGGGCGCTGAAGGTGTTTGTATATATTTGTATGTGTGTGTTCATAAATGTGTGTTTGTATATATATAGTGTCAAAATAGAGGCATTCATAGCTCAAGAACTAATTGGTAGTATAAAGACAATATCAGATACAATGCAAAAATTTCCTTTACCAACTAATTTTTTCCCAAGTCCTCCAAATTTGTTTGTCTAGATGTTGCAAAAAATGCCTAATTCTTTTTCTTAGTTCTTTGTTGGAAATAAAAGAATTAACATAATAAATAAATTTGTTAGTATTGATGCATGTGGTACTTGTGTTTTCATAGAATCACCTCGACAGAGTAATGCAAGTTGAAAGAAGACTGAGGAGACAAAAAAGGATTATCTAAAGTGGGCACTATTTGTGATGCATTTCATGTGCATTGATCTATTTTGATATGTACACATGTGATTTCATAAATAATATAAATATATGAGACAATGATCTCAAGAACTTTAAGATTATGTTTTGGAAGAAAGATACTTGAACTAATGCATTTAAATCTTATTGATGAATCTCAAATAAATATTCCTAACTTGGACCTACTTGAGGTCAATCTTTAGAGGGATCTTCGATTCTTAAGTTAATAAGGGGCCATAGAGGAAACAAATAATTAAGTGTAATTGTATATCTTAGAAACCTTAGGTTGTAAGTTTGACCCAACGGTTAATTTTTTGTAGGTGTTATCTAGTATTTTTTGTTGTATAGGAGAGAACACTATGATTCAGATTCATTTGTTGTGATTTTATGAAGTATCTGATGTGTTGAGAATTGATGATGTTGCATATATTGAAGTGCAATATTTTTGTGTTTTTAAACAATCTTACAAGGGGTGTAGTCTGATTAGAGGGGAGACTTTGCCGAATTTTTTCTATAAATTATATTAAATAAAGAACATAATTAATTAAATAATTTCCAACAATTTAGTTAGATTTGTTGGAAGTTAGCCATAGATTCCCGTTCAGTAATTAACCAAAAATGTAGGCGGGAGATACACGAATGCCACGCAACGATACTGGTGTTGTAAATGAAAAAGATGACCAGGAGAGGAAGTTATCCATTTTCAAGCATCCTTATCCAACTATTCGGATGTAAAAAGTCACAAATGTTGTTCAGTGAAGAATATAATATTGCGCACAGATATATTTTGATGAATTGCCTAGAAGTAGAACCGTATCTACAATAAGATTTTATTAATTAATTATTGTTAATTTTTTAATTATCTTTAAATTGCATAGTCTAATATAGTTATTTTCATTTTTCTTATTAATTTGTCAAGAATTTATTATGCTGAGCTAAGGCAACATAGTCTCGGCATTGACGACCACGTCATTGAACACTTAACAAATAACGAATTTCTTACTTGGTTCAATCGCTATGTGAGTTGATTAACTGGAATATTAATTCTACCCAAGTTCTTATATAACAATTTCTTATATATCTTTCTTATTTAATAGGCCCGCGATCCTATTAACAATGTGGCCAACTCATACATAAGGGATCTCGTAAAAAGACCTTTTAACACCATTACAACTGTACCCTGGCTGCTTTGTCAATGGATTTAAATTTCACATGGTTAGCCACGGTTTGAATAAAGGTACTATGAATAGTGGCATCTGCGTTAAAGGATCCAACTACGATGATCCCGAGAAAGACTATTATGGTTGGATAATAGAGATTGTTGAGCTCGAGTATCCTTCAGTGTCATAAATGAAGAAAGTTGTATTGTTCAAGGGCAATTGGTTTATTCCAACTTTGAACAAGGGGGTGAAGATTCATCCTGCATACAAGATTGTCGAGATCAATGAAATCGTCGAGGTCAATGAAAAGAAGAAATGGAATACAAACGAGCAAATTGCATTAGCTTCTCAAGCGATTCAAGTATATTTTTGCGAATATCTAAGCTTGAGAAGCAACAAAAACAATTAGTTGGTTGTAACCAAAGTCAAACCAAGGTTTATCGTAGAGGTTCTACAATCCTTCAATAATCAAGAGACGACCCTTCCACATGAAGCACTGCCTTACCAAGAGGATGACATGGAACTACACAATATCGCGGTTGATGATGCCCAAATCCCTGAGATAGTGAATGATAGTGATGGCGCTAATTTAAATGATGAGCCAATTATTAAATCAGAATCTGATGAAGCCCCAAAGTTGAATGATGACCAAATTCTGAGATTCGATTCTGAAAATAAGTCTGAATCATATGATGGGCAAGTCCTGCGATCAAACTCTGAATATGACTCCGAATCAAATGATGAGCAAGTTCTTCAATTAGATTTTGATGATGACTCAAAATCTAATTACATAGATGTAGACTTATATGACAGTGATTAGAGGTAAATTCTATGATTTAAATATCTATGTTTAATTATTAATGATATTAATTTTGATAATTGATTTATTTCATTATAGATATGACGGGTGCTAGAGGACGTTATCATGCAGGACGCAGTGGTTCTAGACCTATCTCTTTTGGGTCCACTGTTGCTTCCACCTCATCTACTACAGTACCGCATATTTCGGGGGACGTTTCACCGGCCTCCCCCCTACCCACAATATCTCTAGTCGCTACCCCTGTAACTGCTTCTACACCGGCCCATGCTGCATAGTCACTAGTAGCTTCATCATCCTACTCGGTTGTCAGTCCTTCTATGTCTAAATCACATCATGTTATAGAGTTAGATGGCGATGGATAACTTTGTTTTCTCTATTTTTTGTTTTTTACATTATGACATATGTTAGTTTTTATACTAATTATTATTATTTGTATACAGGAGCATTTTTTTGTCATACAATTAACATCTCCCATATTATATCGACGATCTTCAAGAAACGTCTTCATAAGGAGGGCCATGTTTGGAAAGAAGTGCCTTCAGAGACAAAAAGCTTGTATTGGGATGAATTTGCGGTATTAAATTTAAATTAATAATATAATTTTTTTTGTTAATTATCAATGTAGAAATGTTTCAACTATTTAATCTTATTTTTGTTTGCAGAAATTTTTTAGTGAGAGATACTACGACTGATGCATTGGTGAAGAGAGAGTGGGCACAAAATGCAGCTAAGCGATACATCGACGACATTCGTAGGTGGCATGCTAATGGAAAATCGACCTTTGTGCTAGATGATGTTTGGGACCACTGGACGTAGAAATGGGAACAAGATGAAGCCTTCAAGAAACGGTCTGAATAGGCATCGCTGAACCGCTTGAGTGAGATGGGTGACCCTTGGCACCGGTCCTTCCCTCCACACTAGGGGCTCCATATCCTCAGCAAAGCATAAGAGAAGAATGGTAAAAATTAATTATTAATTTATTAATATTTGTAATCTTTTATTATTAAAATTATTAATTATATATCCTTTTTTTTATAAAAAAAAAAAAGGAGTTTGGGAGGGAGCCCATGCTAATTGAAGTTTTTGTACAAACTCATTCAAAAAAAAACTAAAGAAGGAGAGAGGATGTATGTTGACAAACATTCTGTGAGTATCATTGTAAGTTTTTTTAAATTGTAAATAATATCAATTTTATAATTAACGTAAATTTTAATATTTGTAATTAACTTATTCTATTTTTTTTTTTTTGTTAAACTATCGTAGGAAATGTATGAACAAATGCTGGAGTAAGTGACTCAATCGGGTGAGGGGTCCGATCAACCATTTGAACCAGATTACGACCAGATATTCCTCCAACCTGCCAACGGAAAAAACCAGAAGAAAAGAATTTACAGCATGGGATCTTTATCCCAATCAAAATTTTCTGATGTCGGTAGCTCATCCACTATCTCATCTGGCCTCAATGAAAATGCCACCATACAAAAAATGACGGAGAAGATAAACTCGCAAGCTCGAGAGTTGAACGACTTTCGATGACAGATGTTTGAGATGCGAGCTTTGATTGAACAGCTTACTACATCTACTCGTGGCATGTTTCCTTCTTCTTTTTCTCATCCACAGTCGACTCACCAGCCTGACTTGCCTAATGCTGGTGATGATCCGAACGATTATGTTTCGTAGTTATTTTAATGTAACTGTCAGTTTGATATTAATATTTTGTTATCAAGATGGTTATGTTTGGTAGCTATTTTGATGTAACAATCTAGATGATATTTTAATTCTTATTTACATTCTGTTCGAATATTAATTTTTATTTATAAATATAAATTTTATAATTTCTATAATAATTTTCATTTTAATTTATATTAGAATTAAAATGATTTCAAATTATTTAGATTAATTTAATAATTAATTATAATAAAAATATATTTATTTATTTTAGCTGCTCAATTCCGTCACTAAAATATCTAAATATAGCGACGGAAATTTTTGTCACTAAAATAAATTTTTTTATTTTTTGATATATTTAGTGATGGAATTTTTTGTCACAAATTTAATTTATTTTATTTTTAATTTATTTTATACACTTTTTTACTATTTTTTAGCTAGGAAAAATTTTGTAGCTAAAATAATTTTTTTATTTTTTATTCATATTTTTTTATATTTTAGCGGTAGAATTTTCTATCGCTCAAATAAATTTTTAATTTTTTTATTTATATATTTTTATTTTTTAGCAACGCAAATTTTCATTGCTAATATGTCGTCGTTTAGTTTGGTCGCCATATAGGACAATTGAATTAGAGACAGAATTGCAACGAAAATTTTAGTCGCTAAATTTTAAAAAAATTACATTTAATGACGAAATTTTTTTTGTCACTAATCCGTCACTAAATTGGTGACGAGCACTTCAGCGACAAATATCTTTCGTGGCAACAAATTTTTGGGGTTTAGCAATGGAAATATTTCGTGGCTAAAATCTGAAATTTTTGTAATGCACTCTTGAGTAGTCATACGCTAAAAAACCAATAGTTGGCTTGTAAGTAAATGGTTTCTCTCGATGATATCATTTGAATGAAAGTTACCGTGGGCAACTCTTATGTGCTATTGGATGGAATGTCAAGGATAATAAGTTCCTCAGAGCATAGGTTCTAGTAACAATGGCAAAAACCACTTGGAAGTGGTCTATGGAATGTTTATTAGATGATATTGACATCAGACAATGGATGGATTCTCATCTCCGACACTCAAAAAGTATTAAAATACATATATACAGCAGCTTGTCATGCATTTTTTATACGATATCATGCCTCATTTTTTAAGCCATTCAGTTAGTTCGTTGTGTAAATGATTGTTACCAAAGTTTGTACATCATTATTAACATGGTTTTCATAAAGCAGCTTATCATGCCTTTTTATGCCTTTTAAATGTCTTTATTTTTTATGCCACATTACTGTCTACAATTTTTGCCTCGTTGTCAACATTTTTTATACCTCATTGTTGTTTACATTTTTATGCCTTGATCACTATTGTTTACGTGATTGTTATGCCTTTTGTCTACATCATTATTCAATCTTTCTCGAAACAAACTATAAATATGGATGCTAAATTAATTGTCTTATCTTTCAAGGCTACACCAGGTCTTTAAGGAGGATTACAAGAAAGCAAACTTTCTAATTTGCTTGTTACATTTATATGCTAATGTCCTAAAGCAGCACAAGACAACAATGACAATGAAGACTAAATGTGGAATACATCAGGGGAATATATAGAGAACGAGTTCAAGAGACACATGAGAAACCTAAGATAACTTCATTATAGTGCCCATGAGTGAATGAGGAGAATCCCTACAATAACTTAAGCTTGTGTAGACAAGGAATAGTGAAAAAAAAATTAAGAAGTAAAGAAGAGACAAGCTTTAGCACTTGGAAATAAATGGAATAGGAAGTTACACGTTATATGTAGTGATACTTGCACAAATACTTAAGGTTGTATTCCAATATAATATGGAAGGGTAATAGCCTATGGTTAACGTACCAAGAAAGCATGATGAAACTATTTATCTAACATGTCTTGGACTAACTAAGTTGGGGTTATTTTTTCCTAAAATTGTAGAGGTATTTATATTGAGAGTAGTTTGACATCTATATAGATAAAGTATAAAATATATGTTCTTTTTTTGTTAAGTAACTTGAAAATATCTTTCTAGAGGGAAAGAAGTAGTGATATCTATTGCTCTTAGCATTAGAATAATCTAATTATGAATTTTCAATCAAAACTAATGTAACGAAAACATGTATAATCTTCGTATGTTCCTTTAATATGTGACCATTATTTGACTTTTGATTCACACATTGTCATATGTTTATGCGTTTTGCAATGAAATTTGGCAAAGAACTTGTATAGTTCAAATAATCTTGGTCAATACGTAACCATATTAAGAGGGAGTCACTACTAGTGGATAGGCCTATCAATATATCGGGCCTAGCTCAGACCCAACTTAATTTATTCGATCCATGGGACCCACATGTCCATTTATAATAGACTTGGGCCAAACCCAAATTGGTCAAATCCCTCAAGTTCATTTTCTAAACGGGCTAGGTATAAACGAGTCGAATGTGTTCGGTATTAAATCAACTGGCCTATTTAACTTAAAACCCAATTAGTAACTTCTCAATGCTCGCATTGGCTCATTTCAAATCACCATATATTAAACCCTAACCCATTTCTCATTACAATTGTTGAAGGCTTAAGGCCACCAAAGATGAAGACTTCTATTCTTTTAGCTATCAAAGAAACAAGAGAAGAAGGAAAAGTTTATCGAGGAGGCTAATTTTCTATGTTCTAGCGAAAAGCAAAAGAGGAAGCAGGGTGAAAACTTTAGATAACGATAATTAAGTTGCATCATTGCTTGTGGTCTGGGGAAGAGTAACTCGTCAATTTCTTTGGAGGTAATGTTTTTTCATACCAAATCTAACATGGAAACTTCCTTTTTGATTATAAATCTTATGTTTTGTGAGGTGGGATTCGATTTCTACTTGAAAAACATCATTTCATTTGTTTCGATTTAGGGTTATTGAACATCGAAAAGGGGATATTAGTATTTCCATTGTTTCATGATATGGGTTTTATTTTTTTAATTTTATTTTTTTTTTTTTGTGCTCCCCCTTCCCAATATATCATGGTCATGGAGTGAACCAAAAGGCACTCATGGAATTCATTTAATAACCTAACAAAAGAATCAATTTCATAATCTTAGAGATATGACTAAAAAGTGTTGTCTAGACAATGCTTCCTCACTCAAGGAAGAACGATCCTCCTCATATATATTTATGTTTCTCTTTCTATTCCTTATTTCATTACACACATATATGTGTCACGATTTAGGCTAGTTATATTTTATTTTTATTTCTATAAAATTCTATTAGTTAGTTATTTATATATATTAGTGACACTTGTGTAGTGTTTAGGAACAATTACTCTAGTGGAGGAAGTGGAAACTGCTTTGTTAAAGTAGTGGAATAGACTCTATAAAGGTTGCACCACTTTGTACATTTTTTAGATTCTGATTAATTAAAAATTAATTATCTCTCTCTAAAATTATCTCTTTGTCTCTCTCAGATCTCTTTGTTTTTCCTACTTCTTGTCTAAATTCTCCTTTCCCTCTCTCGGTTCTCAGTTCTCCTTCTTAATTAGTATGATTCTTCCCCCATTTTCCTCTATATTTCTCCCTCTCTTTCAATTCTCTCATCAAAGAAATTATAGTCAAGCTCGGGTTCTTGACAAATTGGTATCAAAGCAGTCTGGATCTTTGGCTGAATCTAGGTATTTTCAATTAGATTTTGAAGGCAGCTGGTAGTAAAGGGCAATTTCTAGAAACATTTTCAGAGGCAATTACTAATTATTGGAACTAATTGCAATTGTTGTTCAAGGTGAAGTTGGAAGAAATCGACTAAGGAAATGGCATAGAGAACCTGCACGAAGCAGATAGAGACAAGGTTGGAAGCTATGGAGATAGGTTTGCGACAAACTCAGGAAGAATTGGGTCGTTGTCAAGAGGAGAACACAACCACCAATGCTGGCACCAGAGAGGTTATGTAATTGCTGTAGAATAAAATAGCTAACTTGGGTCACCGAGTTGATAGACTCCTGAAAATGTTTTCCAAGATGCCTCAGGCCAGCCTGTCGGAAGATTTCCCACCAAAATTTGTGTCAAAATTGATCTTAACACGAGCAGGCATCCCCCTCATGCTTCCACGTCACAGGAAGGTGAAGAGCAACAAATAATAGACAAGGTCATCTAGGTAAAGGGACCCCACCCAAATCACCAACACACACCCCTACCTAGGCTGGAAATTTCCATGTTTAAGGGTGTTAAACCCAAGTGGTACGTTAAGAGGTGTGAGAGGTTTTTCCAATATTATCAAGTGGCTGAAATTCAGAGGATAAACCTTGCAACAACCTACTTCAATGAAATGGTTGATGCATGGTTCCAAGGGTGGAACAAAGTGAGAAACGAGACAAATTGGGCAAACTTCGTGAGGAATTTTGTATAAGGTTTGGTGAGAAACCTATGACAGATACAATCAACCAGTTCAATAAGTTTAAACAAGAAGGGTTAGTGATCGACTACCAAGCCTGTTTTGAAGAATTAAGGTCTTTAATGATGAATGAACATCATGCCTTGATTGAAGATTATTTTGTTTCTAGTTTCATCAGCAGACTTGATGATGAATTAATGGTAGTGGTTAAGATGATGCAGCCTGCAACTGTCAAGCAGGTTGCTGAGAAGGAAAAATTATAAGAAATGGCCTTGGAAGCAATCTTTAAAAGGCACCACATCCTAGCGAGAATTCAACCTTCAACATGTCAGCAATTGGATGAAAATTTGGAGACTACGACATTAGGATAGAGTCCTAGGGATAATACTTCAACAAAATCCATGGCCATGGACTAGAAGAGGTAGCTAAGGTTGTGCTACAGGTGTGGAGAGAAATTCAGTCCAAGCCACCAATGCAAAAGGCAATTGTTATCTATGGAAAAATTGGAGGAAGGAGAAGAAGGCAAAGATGATGCAGGGTTGGGATAAAGGACTATCTGCTGAGATTGCTTGAGGACAAGAAATCTTTAAGGGGGAGGGAATATCAAGATCTAGGCTAGTTATATTTTATTTTTATTTTTACAAAATTATATTAGTTAGTTATTTACAAAATAGTAACAGTTATGTAGTGTTTAGAGCAGTTACTCTAGTGGAGGAAATGGAAACTACTTTGTTAAAGTAGTGGAATAGCCTCTATATAAGGTTGTACTAATCTTGTATGTTTTTTAGGTTCTAATTAATTGAAAGCGACTTCTCTCTCTTTGAATTTATCTCTTTGTCTTTCTCGAATCTCTCTATTTCTCTCTACTCCATGTCTAAATTCTCCTTTCTCTCTCTCAATTCTTAGTTCTCCCTCTTAACCATTTTGATTCTTCTCCCTTTTTTTCCTGTCTATTTCTCTCTCTCTCTCTTTCAATTCTCTATTCAAATTAATATTACAGTCAGGCTCGGGTTCCTAGTAATATGTTATTTTAAAATAAATTATTTTAGAAGTTTCTTAATTATATCTCAATGTGGAACTAGATTTCATGTATTTTAGTTAGACATGTTACCAATTTTTAATCCTTTTAGCCATAAATTAAATTATGATGTGTTTACTAACAATGATTGTGAATGCTTTCCTTCTTCTTTATTAGTTTTTTTTTTTTATCATTTTTAGGTCCATGTATTTACTTGTAGATTAATTCAAATGAATTTGTCAATCTTTGCAATTCCATTGCACTAAGAATTTCCAAAGAAGGATTTAATAGTTTGCATTCATCTACATTTAAAATCTAAACATCACATTGATGTAGAACCCAAACCAAAAAGACAAGAGTAATAATCCTGATTACTTGAAAACAATAACAATATTTAATATTATTTATGAATAAATCTATCCTTCAATCCTTCACTAAAGAATTATTTATAGACAATTAATAGATAGAAACCTATTCTAATTAGGATTCCTTGGTGTAATCTAACTAAGACTATAAAGGTAATCCCTATCTAACTAGAGTCCAAGAAATAAAAGAAATTAAAAGAAAGTGAGGAAACAAATTACAATAAGTAAACTAATAAGATAATTAATAATATCAAATTCTTTTTTTATACCTAAAATATTGTTTTTTGAAATATTTGTCTCCATGATCCTTCATTATTCTCCCCCAATTGAAAGAATTTGACTTAAAAATCCTCTTCAATAATCCAAGTGTTATCTAAATCTAGTTGATCTTTTCATTTGACAAGAAAATGACAATAACCACCATGATGAGAAGAAACCACAATCTCATCATCAAACATAACATCAATTACATCATTTTGTTGTAATATGCATGGAATACAAGGAACCTAGTGACCTACAAGAACACTAGTAGGCAAGAAAGGAAGCTCAAATGTACCATGGTAAGGAGTTAAATCTTCGACACTGAAAACAAGACCAATATTCATATTATTATGGAAGTCAAGAAAATAAGCATTAGGTCCAAGTTTTTGAATGATAGGAAATGAGCCACTAACTCAAGCATGTAGTTTCTTAAAGGAACGTTTAGGGAAGTGCTTGGGGTGAATACAAACCATGACATAATGTCACCTTCATTAAATTCCTGAGCAATGTACATCAACAACAAGTTTATAGTCAACATTACTCATCATAATTTTCCTTCTAATCTCAGCATATAGGTTATGGACATGTTCGAAAAAATTCTCAGCAAACTCAAAAATTTGGGCATATGGGGGTAAAGATACAAGATCAATAGAGGTGCAAACGAAGTAACCATGAACAATCTCAAAAGGACTTTTTCCAATGGACCTATTAATAGAGTTATTATAAGTAAACTCAGTAGTTAGCAAAACTAAATCCCATGCAATTACTAAGTTTATTGCCTACAAGACACCTAAGCAAGTCTCCTAAACTACAATTCACAACTTCAGTTGTCCTTTAGTTTGGGGATGGAAGGCAAATTTTCACTATCTTTAAGCTGGATACGAATCTAATAATACCCACTACGCAAGTATATCTTGGAAAACCAACTAGAACCAAGCAACACATCCAACATACCTTCCAATCTTGGAATGAAAAATTAGTATTTGATGGTGATTTTATCAATGGCTCTACTATCCACACATATTTTCTAACATCTATCTTTCTTTTGAGTTAAAAAGGCCGGGATGGCACAAGAGCTAAGGATGACACAAGAGCTAAGGCTATGTTGAACAAATCCTTTAGTCAAATGGTCTTCTACTTGCCCATTCAATTCAGCTCAATCTTTTGGGTTCATCTGACAATGAGGCAAATTAGGTAATTGAGACCCAAGAACTTGATTAATGGCATGTTGGATATCCCTCATAGGTAGGTCACTAGGGAGCTCATTGGCCATGATATCAAGAAATTCTTCTAACAATGGTTTCATCCTAGATAGAGACTTCAAATTCTCAATGAACTCAAAATAGACTCCTTAGCTATGATGACTAACTCATATCCACTTTCTTGACAGTCATTTCAAATGCCTTAGGAGCTATCAAATGAATGTACTTTTTACTAAGGATTAGTGGTGCTTGTTTGGGTTTGGTCCTAGTGCCTCTACTAAAAGGTTTAATAGGATCAATTTGACTTTCTTACCCTTATGGTTAAAGACATAGGTATTTCTTGTCCATAATGAACTACACTAATATCATAAAGTTAAGAACAACCTAAAAGGATATGGGCAACATCCATAGGTAAAACATCACATAAAATCTCATCTTTGTAATCACCTAATTGAATAGGAACAAGACATCTCTTAGTGATTGGTAAAGTTATGGTATTCACCCATGTAACTTTAAATAGTTTTGGATATGGTTCTACCTTGAGGTTGAGTTGAGTAATTATAAACCTAGAAACCACATGTTCATGGTGCTACCCCCATCAATAACTAGTATGCAAGTTCTCTCACCACTCCTAACACATGTCTGAAACATACTAGTGTGTTTTTACTGATCATCATGGAAACTATTAATCAGTACACACCTCTCATCGTTAACTTGCTCTACCAAATCAAGATTGTCATCAACCTTTCTTCTTCTCTAGAAAAATCTAATGGATTAACCATTCCATCTTCATAGTTAAGTTGATTAAAAAGTTATTTCTCTTGCTCTAAATTTAAGGCATACTCAGGATAACGAGTAGCTATGTGACCCTTTTTATGACAATATAATGGTGGCATTGAATGAAAGATTATGAGGGCTAGAAGTATTAGGTTGGGAATTATTGTAAGGAAAATTTCTACTCCTAGTAAAGTTATCCCTAGAGGCTGAATAAAGGGATTGCCCTATTGACATCAGTATCTCTAAGGAAGGTGGAAGAAATGACCTTAATAGGCAAAAGCCAAATACTTATGTGGACAATTGACAAACAGAAGGGGCTTTAAGATATTTTTTGATCTATAAGGATTTATGATGTCTCAATTATAGAGTGCGACATAACCTCTTTTTGGATGTCCATCTTCAATCCATTCATAAATCTTTGCATTGCAAACAAAGAATCCTCGTTTAAATCACATCAAATGAGAATATTTTCAAATTGGGTTAAGTACTTAGTTACACTTAAATTGGACTATTTTGGGTTTAGTAGTTGTTGTAACTGACCCTTATGGAAGGAGGCTAGGTATTTCTCTCTCTCAAAACTTAGCTTGAGACTCTCAAGACTTAACTTGAAGGTCCACTAAAGAGAATCAACACTAGCTTTTAATTAGAGATAGAACAAACATATAATCACTTGCCTAAGCAAGAACCACGCACACTGCTAGCAAATACAATCCCTTCACATAACAAGTACAAATAACAAATTTACAACCAGAGACAATTACAAACAAATCACCAACGGTTAAGAATTCCACCAACCAACACACTTCCAGCAATTTGAACCTTCTCACTCTTATTTAAATACTCTATCAAGTTTGTTTTACACAAGACTCCATACTTATCATATATATATACATCTTCCGAAAAAACTAGCTATTAAAGAGAGGATCAATATGAAGTTTGAAATTCAAAAAATCTTTAGACTTTTTCAGACAACAAGGAACAAAACAAGGAAACATGTCTAAAAGTAACTCACCTATAATTCAAAATAAATTTACTTTTTGAGTAAGAAATACATTTATCAAGATATGAAAATTCAAACATAAGTTTTTGAGACATAAATAATTAAAATAAATAAATATGTCTAAAGACAATCTACCTTTAATTTAAAATAAATTTACTTTTCGCACCCTACATTTAATTCAAAATAAATTTACTTTTTGCATGAGTAAAAAATACATTTATCAAGATATGAAATATTTTTTTTATCATCAAAATCTTATTTGCTTACTCTTGAGCTTAACAAATATGAATGGAAAAAACTATTTTTTATTTATTTATACAAAAATACAATTAATGCATTAAAACAAGCTCACTAAATGTCATCTAAATCTAACATCGAGGGGCACGAAAACAAACAATTCCTCCACATATTCAAGGTCTCTTTTACTTTCCATGCAGCAAGCCATTCCTCCACATTCATGTATCTATCTTCCCACTTAAATAGGCACTTTAATCTATTTAGCAGTTTCTTAGACAAGAAAAGGTAAAGGTGCTTGTTTTCTAGTCCCTTTGTACAAGTAACAATGACTAAGTTTTCCTCAATTATTTCTACTATCATTAATCTAGCTCAAAAGTGAGCAATATGCCTTTATAGTGATTTATCCTTCCTTTGCTTAAGTGAAAATAAGTTATGTGGTGCTTCTTTGGCTTTTGACCATTAACAAAATAAGTCATAATTGATCAACTAGCTCATCAAAGTGGTGAATGCTATATGGCTTAAGGGAATGTAAGATTCTTGAGGTTTTTTCTTTAGGGTGAGTTAAAACCCTTACATAATATGGCATTCAATGTATCATGGAATTCCATAACCCCTTTGGAGTGGGTAAGGTGGTCTTTAGGATTAACCAACTCATTATATTAATCTAATGGTGGTAGTTGGAACTACAAGTTTATCAGCTCGTTATCTATCTTGTGAGTGAATAAGGAAGTAGAGGAGTAGCCCTAAGCACCACCTTTACCATTATATATCCCTTCACTTTCTTATCCTCTACCTTCTATCAAATTTTCACTTGATTTCCACTATTTGATGAGGCCCTATAGTTGTCACCCATAGATGGCACTAATTGAGATAAATAAAACCTCTACTCTTACGTACCTTTACTCCTTATTAGTTATCTTCTTACCCCTTGGTGGGGGTTGATTATCATCACGATTTTATTCATGGATTTTATTATGGTCAAGTTTGTGATTCTACTCGTAGTTTTGCTAGTAGCTCTAATCTTTGTTAATAGCTCTATCATTTATTCCCTAGTTGTTGGTCAAAGTAGCTAGAAAGGGCCTCTACATCTCTTCCATTTACTTTTTCAACACTTTATATCGATCCATGTCTCCTAGGTTGACTACTCGAATGGGATTGAGTGCTTAATGAGGTACCTTCGAGAACTATGTCATTGGTGGTGTTGATTGAAAGTGTAATGGTAGTCCATAGCCTTGCTAGCTGTAGTAATTTGGGATTGAGCTTTATATGACCTAGTTTGCGCCACCATAAACTTAGGTTAGTTCAATATAAATGATTGGTTGCAACAGCTATGCATAGTTTTCTTCCAAGTTAGTTGGCTATTAAGGGTTGTATTGTAATTGATGTGTGCTCTTGCTAAAGGCCAATTTTGTGTGTGCACGGTTACTTGTGCCCTAGCAAAGATCCCTTGTTTTGGTATCATGTGTCAAGCTTTTCCCCTTAAAGGAAATCCTCTATATAATGTCGTGTATGTTGAATCATACACCTTCTACTAAATGAGTAAGGATGCTCATAGGTTGAGTTGATTTGAGTTTTTTGAAAACTTGAACACAAACCATTTATGACTAGGTGAGTCTCGGTAGGACTCAAAATCGATCTAATCACAAAGTAAAACCAAACTAACCCAACCCAACCCAACCTAATTAATTAAATTCGAGTTAGATTGGGTTGTGATTCAATTCTAAGTTCTATAACACTATATCAAAATTTTATAATCTAAAACATATAACACACTAAAATATAAAAATTTATTGTAATTTACTTAATTTAAAAAAAAATACAACAACAAGAAGATGAAAACAGCTAGACAAACCAAATAGATTTGATTGAATTAGGAAACAAAAGCAATTGAGTTCAAAAAATAAATAAAACCAAAACCAAACTAAGTTATTGAAGAAAACCTCGAACTAAACTGACCCAATTACATCAATTTGGTTTGGCCTTTTGAGTATATCCAAACCTATGAGCATCTTTAATAAATAAAGATGATTAGCAACTTACAACTTATGTAGTTGATCTCTTCTAATAAATGTGTATATATATACATACATCTCAAATTTGTGACAGATTTTCCCCTCATTTATAAGTCAAATGAGCCATATTGAGTCGACTTGTCTTGTGGTGGCCTAGCAGGGCTTGTTGGCCAGGGCAAAGCAAGTCATGTCGCTCTGGCCAAATGGATCAAGCATACCAAATCCTTTTTCCTTTTTAACATTTTGTTGCATAGATGTATAAAATAAAGTGGCTGAGCTAAGTCCGATGTGTTACGAGCTATACCAAACACGAACTAATTTGTTTTCATGTCTTTACTCATTTTTATTAACATTTTGAAAAAGAAGAATAGCAATTCTATTTTATTTCTTCTAGCAAAGAAAAAACTATTTTGTTTCATTTTATTTTTATTTTTATTTATATTTATTATTATTATTATTATTATTATTATTATTATTATTATTATTTGAGATATATATAGATATATACAGGTATATATATATAGAGAGAGAGAGAGAGAGAGAGGGGGGGGGGGGGGGGGGAGTGGAAGGCCCGTGTTGGAAAGATGTAACGTCTGAAGGGAGAAGTAGGGGTGTGGAGGGAGGGGGGGAAGATGACATACACAAGGTCTTGTCTGTGTTCTGTTTTTGGGTTTGGCCTCACGGGATTCCGCCCACCCCCTCTCTCGCTCTCTCCTCTCTCACGAGGAGAGGACTCTCTCTCTCTCTCTCTCTCTCTCTCTCTCTCTCTCTCTCTCTAGCTGTTCTCTGCTTTGCTTTGCTGTGTGCTCTCTCTTCTCGGCGGGCGGCACACGTTTATTTTCCAGCCGCATAATATAGTATAATATATATGTAATTTGTATCATCTCTATATGTGTACGCAATCCGTATGTATTGATTATTACTCATTAGCTGCCCTTACCCCTACGTACTACGTCCACTCTGTTCCAAGAATATTAACGCCTCTCGGCGGTTGTGCCTCGTCACCTACCTCCTCCTCCATCCTTCATATATACATCTATATATGTGCATACATATATATATATATATATACTCTTAGCAAAACATTTCTATACATATATGTGTGTGCATAACAGCCAAAATAGAGGCCAATCTCCATCACTAGTGTTTGTGTCTACGGAAACTTGACCAAACAGTTTTACTTCTCTAAGTGTGTGTTTGTGCATGTGATTTTTGTTTGTTTATTTTCATTTTCTACTTAGAAAGGATGTTTGTACCTAATTGTATACAATAAAATAACATACTAAATTTTAATCTTATTGTGTAGAAGGACCTACAGAGATATATATTCTTTGTAAGCTAGATGAAAAATATTAATTTATTCAAAACAACACACTAGCTAATGACACTTTTATACAGCAATGTCAAATTGATCCTTAAAATTAATGCAAACGATCTTCCTCACTCTTGCATGGACTTTCAATTTTTTACCCCCTAACCGAATGCTATTGAACTTAAACAAATTTGGGAGGTGGGTATGGGGTTAGGAGGAGCATATATATATAGCTACAGGATTTTAATTTTTTTTTTAAAAAAAATAACAAACTCAGGGTTTGTCTCACAAAGTCGTTCCACATTCCAAAAGTTGCTGTGTCTACACATTTGCATCTCCATAAAGTATTTACCTTTAGGTAATGAAGTATATATGATTACTTTTGATGAGTTGATAGACAATAAAGATTCATGATCAGTTGTTTTTACTTGTACATGAGTTCAGTTTTCTCTCCTTTTTCTTTTTCATTTTCTTTTGGAATCAGTAAAGTGGGGTAATTAAAAGGGACATCACAAGGGAAGGAAGGGACAAAGGCTCAGTTCTATGTATGCCTTTGCTGCCACTTCTGCATCCACTCTGGGCTTCTAGCTACTTGCTGTCTACTCATATGTATTATTAATTGTTTCTTCGCACACACACACACACATGTATAATATATATCCAAACTGTTCATTTTTCCATGCCGATATATGACCATGTTCATGCATCTGCATGCACATGCATCACCACCAGTAACTCCATGTCTATCCACTGTTAATTATATTGTGTCAAAAACTTGCTTGAGCAATATCTCATTTAATACAGCCACAGTGTTATCAAGTATACATTTAACTTCTGTAGGTTGTTCTTTTTCTTTCTCTTTCGTGGGATTTGATGAGTGCTTACACACAGAGTTTCTACAGACAATACTATTATGAACATGATAGATTATAGTAATAATATTTAGCTGCCACTGTAGGGGTGGTTTTTCTTCCTTGGTCAATTCATTGAACCATCATTATTCTAGTTTTTGTTTTTCTGTTTTTCAATTATGAAGTTTTATGAATAATATTTGAAATTTTACATAAAACTTACATGTATTCTATTTATAAATATGTAAACATCAAATTGAGTCTCGTCTAAAACACAGCCTTTAATATCTTATTTAAAAAATAAAAAATAATTATATTAACAAGATTTTAACTTATAAATCTTTAAATTACAACAAATTTTTAAACAATTTTACCATTGTATCAAGACTTATTTTGTTTATAATTTTGCTTAAAAAATAAAAACTAAACTATAAATATCAAACACCACCCAATCAACCTTTATTAAAGTATTTCATAAGTTTGAAAATAAATTGATTCACTATATTAAGAATAATAATTTTTTGCCTCTTAAGCTGAATATATAATTAAGTCTAAGTGAAACGAAGATCCCATTCGACCCCTACATTAACACTCACACATCATGAGAGTCAATGTAAAGGCCCCCACCCACACATTAACACTTACAGCACATGAGTGATCAGGCACGAGTCAAATGAAGTTTTCATCTCGTGAATGAAGTTTTCACCTCACTTAATTAGTCCCTATATTAAGCGCTGTATTAAGAAGCAAGATTGTATATCCATATCCTTACTTCATTAATATTTTTGTCTACAAAAATTGAATAAAGATATCTTTTTTAATTTTTTATTTATAAACCCTACTTTTTAAGTATGTATATTTCTAGCACTTTTAGTTTTAACCTTTCGATTTTGACTATTCCATCAGATCACTATCAGATCATCTACTTTCTTGTCCCTTCTTTCTCTCTCCTCAGTCTCTCTATATACATTATAAATATATATATATATACCCCGTCCTTTTTCTAGCAAGATCTCTCTCTCTCCCTCCCCCCTCATCCCACCCCCCCCCCCTTTCTCTCTCTCTCTCTCTCTCTCTCTCTCTCTCTCTGCCGTCTAGCTTTATTTATTCTCTCAGATCTAACCTGTAAACACAGCTTCTTTTCTTATATCCAGTTCCTCCTTGATGAAGATCACAAGAACCCATCAACATCCCTCCTCTTTCCTCCCCATGCATGAAGTTATTGAATTCAGTATCTTTGCCTCTCCAGAAGGAAACTGAACAACCAAGCCGATACCCAGAACTAATTTCTCTCTCGGTCTCTCTCTCTCTCTCTCTCTCTCTCTCTCTCTCTTTCCTGATCTGCAATATATAGAGCACATATACTTACCGATCTTTGTTTTAGGGTTTCCTTCTTTACTGCAGGAAGAGTTATAAATATGATGACCCCGGAGAACATTCCAGCAAAGCCGGCCGCAAAAGACGAAAGCCAAAGCTCCGGCAGCCGAAAAACGGCATCAGCGAGGCCACCGGAACAAGCCCTGAAGTGTCCGAGATGCGATTCCCCGAACACAAAATTCTGTTATTATAATAACTACAGCCTCACGCAGCCGAGGCACTTCTGCAAGACTTGCAGAAGGTACTGGACGAAGGGGGGAGCCCTGCGCAACGTTCCAATTGGCGGCGGGTGCCGAAAGAGCAAGAAGATGAAATCCTCTTCAAAGGTCTCCGGCGATTCCAAGGACTCCAGTGGATCTTCAGATATCGGTGGATTGAAGCTTTTCCAAGGCCTCTCTCCGGCCATGGATTTCCAGCTGGGAAGCCTCTCTTTCCCCCGGCTTCACTCTTCCACCGCCGGCGGCTACAACCAGTTTTCGTCGTTTGGGGAGATTTCATCTGCTCCCAGTTCAATCCCCACCGCTTCAGCTTTCGGTATCGATGGATTGGGAAACTCTAGCCCTCTAATGGGGCTCAATTTTACTCTACCATCTCCTGTTCAGGAAATGGGCTCGATGAGTACTGCTGTTCATGGCAATCTTGCTTCTTCAATTGAGTCCTTGAGTTCCATTAACCAGGATCTGCACTGGAAGCTGCAGCAGCAAAGGCTGGCGATGCTGTGGGGGGGAGAAAATCAACGAGACAGCGGCGTTCAGTCGACTATGGCTCTCGACAACCAGGCCCCGAGGCCACAGCCTATCATGTTCCAGAACCTGGAAATCTCAAAGCCGGAGGTTTGCGCAGCCGGTAATTCAAGGAAGGACAGTGCAACCGAGTGGTTCTTCGACGGCTCTTACGCGCCGGTGAATCCTACTCCGGCCAACAGTGCCAGCAATGCCAACGAAAGCACAAGCAACTGGAGCGGAATTCAAGCTTGGACCGACTTGAACCAGTACAGCGCACTGCCGTAGGTAAAGAAAAAGGAAAAAAAGGAACTTGATAGATGAATACCTGCAGATAGAGTTATCAAGTCAAGACAGCATCTTCGTTTTCTCTTTTGGTAAGCCATATATGCAGATCGATCATGGTGGCTACCAGTGCGTTCTTTTCTTTTGGGGGTGTAGAGGTCAGCGTGGAAAAAAGCTGGGAAAAGAAGGAAAGCGTTTTTCTGTTTTTTTTTTCCTTAGTTTGGCATTAAGATATATATAATTTGCAAGACAGTGATGAACTGCATTAGTATTAGTGTTTTATGTCTTAATTTGTAGTTGTGGATGTTCGTATCTCCGTTGATTTTGCGTTTTCCTATAAAGTTTCAGGACTATATACAACTGCTTATACATGGATAGATTATATATAATCTGGGTCTGTGAGTTTCTATATGATTCTTCTGTTCTGATTATGCCAATATGAAACTCGATAACTACTGCTAAGTGGATTGAGTTTCCATGCTGTTAAGTCTTTTTTTCCCCGATGATTCTTCTTCTCCAGTTCTTCTATGCATCTTCTCTTTTCTATCACTTTGGGATCTGTGGATGTATTGGACTGTTATTAATTAAATGGGCATATCTTTGATTTGTTTCATGTTGAGTCAGTGTTCAGAACTCTCACAGTCTGTGTGTCTCTCTCTATGAGGGTAACTGAGTAATCTCAGGCTTATAGCTCCTCAGTTACTGAACACTGTCTCAAACATAACAGTATCTGGGCAAGGTCTAGGCTTGCAGGCTGATCCCTAGATAGCCTGCCCCCATATATATATATATATATATCTTTCTCTCTCTACCTAGGGTTTCTCATAATAATTAGATGGAGTGTGTCTGGAAAAGTGGTGGTTTGAAAGGTTATTGAATATATGAGAAAGACTGTCCAGCGTTTGAATGAGAGAGAGAGAGAGAGAGAGAGATGGCAATTGCAATATTGGCATCTGATGCTTAGGGTTCTTTACTTTGTTTTGCATTAGAAACATGTTGTGTAGAGCTTTTTGGGGGTCTTGGACTGTGAGCCATTTCGTGCTAATTGCCACAGAGAGACTATCTTTCATTCATTGTGCTGGGTTGTGTAGTTTTAACTTTTCCTAGATGCTTTTACCATGCATGCTTCATTCTTCCCCTTTCACTATTTAATTCATTCGAACCAAAAGGAAAAGGTCCCCACAAAATCGAATTCTCTTTTTTTTTTTTAGCACCAACTAGATATCAAATTCTTTATTAATTAGTAGTAGTGCTCTCTTCTCATTTAGGTGACATCAGTTTTTATTTTTGGTACCAAAAAAGACCCTTAGATTTTCATCTGTTTTTGATGCCTTAGGTTTTCAACAGTCCGGTTAATGGGATTAAGGCATGTGACTACTGATGCTTTTATTCATGTAAATGAGGAAATCTAAGTTTTTCCTTTGTGGGATTAGCTAAATAGAGCTTGTAAGGGCTTCATTTATCTAAACATGTAGACAAAAAATAAAAGTAGGAATTAATACAAAAATTAATAGTGAAGAGAAACTTTCTACTACTACAAATTAAAGAGCTAGGGTCTATTTTTCCTTATAATAGGGTGCATGGAAATTGATTTTTCAGGTTTTTTTTACTCCAAGTTCATGTAAAAATAGAAACCTCAAGAGAGTTGATATATATATCTACAAGATTTCTCCTACAAGTGTAACCAAAAGTATCTACAATTAAGATTTGTTTTTGATTTATTTATATAAATATATATATGATCTATTTTTAATCTCATTATTGTCGTTGCTTTTTCCACACCACGTGTGAAATTGGAATCACCAATTCTCCTTAATGCCTTTTCTTTATCTTTTTGCTCAATTCCTAACCCCAAACGTAATGTAAACAATTACCAACCTCCAGCTTCGCTAGCATAGTAACATTAATTATCTCTTATCTCTTGTCTTATTCCATGCATATAAAGAAATGTAAATCACTTCTCTGTGTGTAAACAAAGTGTCATCTTGTTGTCGGCATGGATTTTCTTTTCCGCATGGAAATCATTACAGCCTTGAAATTAAACACTGATTAACTAGACTCGGCTTTAATTAATTAGAGGTTTCTGTTGAGAGAGAGAGAGGAACTGATGGCCATGAAGCCGCGCGTGATTAACGTGACAGACTCGTTGGAAGAGGGTATATATACTTTTGCTGCAAAAATCAACTGTTTAATTTATTTGTCAACTTTCGACTTCAACCTGCGAGAAGTTCATGAATCCTAGACTCCAAGCTGTGAATTCGTCCGAACGCCGCTGTATATATACAGTTTGTTACTGCTAGCTGATTCAAACGTAAAGTAAATTGATAGAAATTATTTTTTAATTAATGAAGCAACAAATTTAATTAGTTGAAGGTTGATGAAACGGATATATAAGAGAAGTGATTGTGCCAGCGATCTAGTCACCTCCGGCGTCCGGCCGGGAATCTTTGATGGTGATATGCTGTTTCTTTATTTTGTTCTTATGTTAACGTAATGCCAAATTGAATTTGCCTATACGTAAGTGAGAGAAAGAGACAGAGAGAGACGGGGGCGGAGAGAGAGAGAGCGAGCGAGTCGGTAGCGTGCCAAAAGCGTTTAACTCGCCGCTCGAGTAACATCGATTGCATGAATTTTATCTCGATATGCACGCATCTCTATCCATATCATGTCTTTTATATATTTTATGGCATGAATAAAAATGTATAGAGATCTAAAATTTATATTTTTATATTATTATAGAATTAAAAGAAATATTTTTAGTCGAAATAAGCGGTTGAGTTGGTAAAAACAAAATTACAATATTATCCTTACACTTCAACAAGGAAAATCAATTAGGGATAAAATTGTAAACTCCTCCCTATGGGTTGACTCATTTAGCGGCCAATTGAGTCACGCATATCTCGGTCCTAGAGAACGAGAAAAATGTGACTGAGGTCGTCATTGTTCTTGGCTATTTTCGAGACAGCGGTGGAAGCGCACAACTCCCGAAGTCATTTTACCCTTGTCGATCGATCTAATTGACAGCTAATTGGATCGACACGCAAATCACAATTCTTGAGAAGGAAAAAAAATGTGAGAGAATCGTCACCATTCTTGGCTCCTTCGAGGGCTGTGGTGGAAGAGCCCAGCCCCCACACCATCCGCCCAGCCACCCTCATCATTGCAAATTTTAGCTGCTAGTGCACACATATACACATACACGCACACAAACACATATATGTGTGTGTAATATATTGAGTTGATAGCATGTTCGGTTGCTGTGATTTCCTGATTCATTTTCACAAATTGAACCCAACTTGTTTACTTATTCACTCTTCATTTTCCTTCTCTTTCTCTCTCTTTCTACGTGTCCAAACAAGCATCCAATCCTTGGGAATTTAGATCGTCACCCACCTGCTTGTTTTCTTCTCTCTCTCAGCATCTGTCAATGCACTCATTTCAATTGGACTGATGAAGTTAATTATTTGGTCGTAACCGACTTCAACTCCAACGATGTGATGGTTTTTCTTGGTTACTGCTACATCAATAAAAAAAATATTTATAGAATATTTATAATAATCTAAATATCATCGCTGATTTTTCATATAAAATTTTGTACATTAATTATATTGTTTTTAATTAAATCACATGCTTAATGTGTGTCCTTGAGTTTATGTGTTACATTCCTATATGTAATGATGAGATGGTAGGTAGCAGATGAATGCCGTTGCCTTTGGCCAAATAAAGGGGTAATGAAACTTCTAGCAAAATAAGGAAAAAGAATAATGAAATCATAAATGAATTGAAGTTTGTGTCCAACTTCCCTT